>NW_022651736.1:0-3622 GCF_011064425.1 Rattus rattus
GGGAACACCCATAAGGAAGGGGAGGGGGGAGGGGGATGTTTGCCCGGAAACCGGGAAAGGGAATAACACTCGAAATGTATATAAGAAATATTCAAGTTAATAAAAAAAAAAAAAGAAGACAGTGTTTGCATGTCATAGATTGTCTTCCACTTCTTCATTGTGTATAGTACTATGCTGGAAGGAATAATGATATTTTAGAGATAAACTTGGTCTCCACACTTTGATTATAAGACTATTCAAAAATGAATCAGAAGAAATTGAGATTTCTCTGGAGTCTTATTCTGGAAGAAAAAAAAATAACATAAAACAAAATATCTAGAACCTGCTCTACCAAAGTGAGTGAGAGTGTGTGTGTGAGTGTGTGTGTGTGTGTGTGTGTGTGTGTGTGTATGTGTACATACTTGTTTTCCAGAGACATTTGCATAGTCCTGAAAACATGATGGACCATCTTACAGAATAGGTTTGAGCAAAGACAATGAGAGGTTAATGATGGGACAGAACACACCTGGAACATTACTGTTATGCACACCTCTCACTTTCTATTTAAACCTAAACATTCTGTCAAGATTGAGATTATGGTCATGGGGAAGAGGGTCACTAGACGCCTTTGTTCTTCCTTTTGAAACTGAATTGAATAATGACTCTTCTCTTTCTCTCACTATTAACTGTGTCTCTATGTTGGGTAGTTGGTCCTAATTTGCTAGGGATGCTAAGACACTAAACAATGCCAGAAGCATGCTCTGACACTAAGCCTGGCCTGAACCACTTCAGAATAGCCTGGTCCTATATGCCTGGGTTGTAAATATGGATTACTGGTGTCCATGTTATCATGTTCTCTTACTTTTCATTGTTCTTACTTAGGAGCTTTAGCAGGTGAAACACCCATAGGGACACGTGATGTAACATAAAGAAAACAAAAACATCAATTTTCAGAGTATGTATCTTTATACATGCATATGTGACTATCCAAATTTAAGTCAGCGGTCATTAATAGGTAGAAGCCTGATTTTGACACTTCCAGCACTTCTGGAGGGAGTAATATTTAAAATGTTGCCTCGAGGAGCATGCATGCATCCACAGAGCTTTGAAATACAAAGGTTGGCAAGCCTTTCCCCCTTCTTTTATTCAAATGCTCTGCTTTCAGTTTTTCACCTGCTTTGATTATTTATAATGGATTGCTTTCAGTTTCTAGAACTAATGTCTTGAGATTGCAACCCAGTTTTTGTCAATGAAAGTAAGGACACCCTTTCAATTGGAAGCAGAAAGATTTTACAGCATGTGATTCAAGGATAATTGCTGTGAACCCTCAGATTTAAATGACAGGGGCAGCATATGGATCAAACAGTTAGAAAACTTTTGATTCAAAAAGAGTCCTCAGAGATATTTCCAAGGCAGAAATGATTGGGCACTAAGATATTAAAGTGGCTTTTGGGCAGCCATTAAATGCTTGTTACAGTATATTACCTAATAGTTGTGGTGGGGAACTCTGTAGACTTCAAAGCAATTAGTTCTCCTTGCTTTACCCTGGACTTCTAAAAGGAAGATCATTTAGGGCATTTCTGGTTACTGATATCAGAAAACATTTCACTGGCTTTATATATATATAAAAAAAGTCTTGGCTTATTTATGTGACAAAAGAAAAGGTACTAAAATAATCACGAATTTCATTGAATTTATACCTATTATGAACATTTGCCTCTGTATGTGAATTGAAGCTGAGTTTATCAACATCTAGTCACAAGGATAATAACAGGGAAAGACAAGGAAATAAGACCAGAGAAGAAGTAGGGCTTGCATTCAGAATCCTGGGAGTGAGGGTGGTTGCAATACAGGCTAGTAAGTTCAGGCCTATCATCATGTTCAGGTTCATATGATAATGACACTCGAAGGGACAATTTTTTCTTTCTACCACTGAAAGGTTAGCATAATCAGGGCCTGAGGAACACAGTCTTTTTCCTCAATGGATCCAAAGCTTAGAACAATATAGCACTGACAAAGAAAGTAGATAAAGTATGTGTGAAATAAACTACTGTAGAAAAAAGTGCCAGGTTAAAGTGTAAACCTAGGATAGGAGGCCTACCCTCTGACTGTAGTTGAGGCTTATTTCCCAGGTGGTAGGTAATTTATGCATTGGAGAATTCCAATTTGTAGGGACAATTGTTTCAACTATGACAACAGTCCAAAAGCTAAAGCAAGTGGCAACATAAATACAAATAGCTTGGCATAACTGTAAAAGATTTTGCTTGAATGGATCATTTACGGTAAAAAGACCTATCTTAATTCTGGGGACATTGTCTTGTAACAGCCTGCATTAAAGAACATGGGAAAAAAAGCTTTTCTTTTTTTTCTGCTTGCTTTCACTCCTGCTGGCAAGTCCATCTATCCTGCTGCTGTGGGTTCCATTCTCTAGTAATAGGACCTACTTCTTTATCATTCTATTTTTAAAAGAGAGTAAGAATATGGAGGTTGGAATGAGAATGGTCTGCGTAGGAATATGTCTTTGAATATTTGTTCCACAGTTGGGAAAAGTATTTGGGAAAGATTAGGGGGGATGTATCCTTGTTGGACAATGAGTATTGCTTGGCTTTGTGGATTTAAAAGACTCACATCATTCCAAATTAGCACTCTCTGCCTCCAACTTGCAAATCTAGTTATGAGTTCTCAACTGATTTTTCTACCTACTCTTTTCTCTTTTATCATAGATTCTGATCCTTGGAAACAATAACTCCAACATTAAATGTTTTCTTCTATTAGATGCTTTGCTAGTGGTATTTTGTCACAGCAACAGAAAGAAGCTTGCATTTAGATTCATAGATTCCCCAGAAGGTAGTAGGAAAAGTGAGGTAAGCAGAAATTCATACTACCAGCAGCTCTTTGATATTTTTTCTGAGCTGTACCCCTATAAGTTCACTTCCTCAGGTGAGAAACTTGGTCATCAGGAAATCTTGTAGTTAGTGGTTCATGGACAATATTCCCAGTAGAATTCTTGTCAATATTTATAAAAGGGAATGTTGTTCTGTGGACTGGACAACAGTCTGTTCTGGGGTCTACTAGGTGTCCCTGGCAAATAACCACAATTGAAAATCCTAGTAGAATGGTATGGAATATGGAGGTGTGATATAGGACTTAGAATCTTCTGCTCTTGATGTTTGTCTTTACCTGAAAATAAATTGGCATTGGCCTCCCAGTACCTGTGGTTATTGCTATAACAGTCTCGTTGCAGTGATGTTCCTAGAAACACACTGACAGTGATGGAGCAGATGTCTCCAGCTGATATTCTTTCAAGTGAATTTCAGTGACTTTATAGTGTTTCTATGGTATTCACCTCTTGAATTGTAGAACAGATAGAGGCAGGCGTGCCTCTCTTCAGTTGGACTGACACCACTCCCTAGGGAGCACAGGGCACTTGGGACAGCTCTGCAGCCTAGGATCTTTAGTGACAGTCCTGTGTCTTTTGTTTTTTTCTTAAGGATTTCAAATCATTTTTCAAGTTACATTCTTTATACATCCTGATATGAACAAAAATATTTTGGGGTTGGTGGTTTAGCTCAGTGGTGGAGCGCTTGCCTAGGAAGCGCAAGGCCCTGGGTTCGGTCCCCAGCTCCAAAAAAAAAAAAAAAAA
>NW_022651737.1:0-3622 GCF_011064425.1 Rattus rattus
ATAGTTCTATATATGTGTCTCAGTATAGTTCTATATATGTGTCTCAGTATAGTTCTATATATGTGTCTGATCGGGTACCATCTTAATATCAAGGCCAGTTAAACATTGAAACACTAAAAGGTTAACCTAAACATTTGTTGAATGAAGGATTTGTGGTGAGTTATTTTCTACTTAAAATCAAATAAATTAAATATTTGAACTTTAAAATAGCAGCATTAAAGATCTGGTCCAAAGTATTTTTCAGGAAAGAAGATTAAAGTGCTCTGGGCGAACATGCTAATGTAAATATTGTTCATATCTCCAAAATGGTATTCCCTAAAATTGTCAAATGGCTTTGGCTGGCTGATTTTTCCGTTGAAATGAGATTTCTTTTGTAGCAAGAAACTATGAGTAAGAGAAGCTAACATGTAATAACACGCCTTTCCATTTTAATAATTTACCTGTTTGTAGCCTCCATAGTGACGTCTGTCACCTATGTAGTTTCCAAATCTGAATTGACTTCATTTTCTCTACTTTCCTCTTATCTGTTAAAAAAGTGCTATGTACACTATGAGTGTGGCTAAAACTGATGAGGAGAAACACAGGAAACGCTTATCAGCTAGGCAGTATTCATCATATACAATTCTCCCTTCCTCTCTCTCAATCTCTCTGTGGATAGATGACTACTATTGTTACTATGTTTATCGAAATATTTATATTCAAGTGTTGTGATTAGTTCCTTGCCTGGGAAGCCTCAACATCCTTGCACAATGTCTGTCCCAATCTAGCACAGTCTTCTCTTTGATATTCTTTGCCAGTTAGGAGGTTTTAAAAAATAGAAATTGACTACATCACTTAGCTACTTAGTAAAGAACTGGGATACATTCAAAGACTTAAGCTGTTCAGAAAGTTGTTTAGATACATTATACTCTGTACATTTAAAATATTGCCTTCAATAAATAATGACTTCTCATATGCTAAATAACAAATTGTTTCCACTGAATTAAATATAGTTTTCCATTGATATTTTCTTTATTCTGCTAGCTAACACGATATAAACACAAAATTCTTGAATTGTCCATATAAATGTTTAGCGTTCTGCCTTACTTCAATTTAAGAGAGTAGTGGTAAGATTTTGAATTTGTTAGCTCTTCCTTCTTTTTCCTTCTTTTTTATTTTATTTTTTTCCATCTTTATTAAATCGGGTATTTCTTATTTACATTTCAAATGTTATTCCCATTTTCTGATTTCCAGGCCAACATCCCCCTAACCCCTCCCCCTCCCCTTCTATATGGGTGTTCCCCTCCCCATCCTCCCCCCATTACTGCCCTCCCCCCAACAATCTCGTTCACTGGGTGTTCAGTCTTGGCAGGACCAAGGGCTTCCCCTTCCAATGGTGCTCTTACTAGGCTATTCATTGCTACCTATGAGGTTGGAGCCCAGGGTCAGTCCATGTATAGTCTTTGGGTAGTGGCTTAGTCCCTGGAAGCTCTGGTTGGTTGGCATTGTTGTTCATATGGGGTCTCGAGCCCCTTCAAGCTCTTCCAGTCCTTTCTCTGATTCCTTCAACGGGGGTCCCGTTCTCAGTTCAGTGGTTTGCTGCTGGCATTTGCCTATGTATTTGGTGTATTCTGGCTGTGTCTCTCAGGAGAGATCTACATCTGGTTCCTGTTGGCCTGCACTTCTTTGCTTCATCCATCTTATCTAGTTTGGCGGCTGTATATGTATGGGCCACATGTGGGGCAGGCACTTATCATGTGTGTTTTTCTGTCATTGGGTTACCTCACTCAGGATGATATTTTCCAGTTCGCTCCATTTGCCTATGAATTTCATAAAGTCATAGTTTTTCATAGCTGATTAGTATTCCATTGTGTAGATGTACCACATTTTCTGTATCCATTCCTCTGTTGAAGGGCATCTGGGTTCTTTCCAGCTTCTGGCTATTATAAATAAGGCTGCGATGAACATAGTGGAGCATGTGTCTTTGTTATATGTTGGGGCATCTTTTGGGGATATGCCCAAGAGAGGTATCGCTGGGTCCTCAGGTAGTGCAATGTCCAACTTTCTGAGGAACCTCCAGACTGATTTCCAGAATGGTTGTACCAGTCTGCAATCCCACCAACAATGGAGGAGTGTTCCTCTTTCTCCACATCCTCTCCAACATCTGCTGTCGCCAGAGTTTTTGATCTTAGCCATTCTGACTGGTGTGAGGTGGAATCTCAGGGTTGTTTTGATTTGCATGTCCCTTATGACTAAGGATGTTGAACATTTCTTTAGGTGTTTTTCAACCATTCGACATTCCTCAGCTGTGAATTCTTTGTTTAGCTCTGAACCCCATTTTTCTCCATCTTTATTAACTTGGGTATTTCTTATTTATATTTCGATTGTTATTCCCTTTCCCCATTTTTAACAGGGTTATTTGTCTCCCTGTGGTTTAACTTCTTGAGTTCTTTGTATATTTTGGATATAAGCCCTCTATCAGTTGTAGGATTGGTAAAGATCTTTTCCCATTCTGTTGGTTGCCGTTTTGTCCTAACAACAGTGTCCTTTGCCTTACAGAAGCTTTGTAGTTCTATGATATCCCATATGTCGATTCTTGATCTTAGAGCATAAGCCATTGGTGTTTTGTTCAGGAAATTTTCTCCAGTGCCCATGTGTTCGAGATTATTCCCCACTTTTTCTTCTATTAGTTTGAGTGTATCTGGTTTGATGTAGAGGTCCTTGATCCACTTGGACTTAAGCTTTATACAGGGTGATAAGCATGGATCGATCTGCATTCTTCTACATGTTGACCTCTAGTTGAACCAGCACCATTTGCTGAAAATGCTATCTTTTTTCCATTGGATGGTTTTGGCCCCTTTGTCAAAAATCAAGTGCCCATAGGTGTGTGGGTTCATTTCTGGGTCTTCAATTCTGTTCCATTGGTCTATCTGTCTGTCTCTGTACCAATACCATGCAGTTTTTATCACTATTGCTCTGTAATACTGCTTGAGTTCAGGGATAGTGATTCCCCCAGAAGTCCTTTTATTGTTGAGGATAGTTTTAGCTATCCTGGGTTTTTGTTATTCCAGATGAATTTGCAAATTGTTCTGTCTAGCTCTATGAAGAATTGGATTGGAATTTTGATGGGGATTGCATTGAATCTGTTTTTGGTAAAATAGCCATTTTTACTCTATTAATCCTGCCAATCCATGAACATGAGAGATCTTTCTATCTTCTGAGATCTTCATCAATTTCTTTCTTCAGAGGCTTGAAGTTTTTATCATACAGATCTTTCACTTGTTGTAAGTTCTTCTTTACCCAACTGTACCCATATCCTTACGTTTAGCATAAAGTGGCTTTCAAAGTTCTTATAATCTGAGCATGAGCATATAATTAGAAAGGCCAACATATTCTAAACCTGTGACAGCAAAGTATGTATATGCTGTATAATTTGGTCCTGCAGGAATTCACCACTGTGTTTGTTGGTTATTTGGGGGTCTTATTCAGATCATAAGTAACTTTAAAAGATTGCTTTTTTTTTCATAATTTTCTTTTTTTATTGGATATTTTTTTCTTTTTTTTTATTAACTTGAATATTTCTTATATACATTTCGAGTGTTATTCCCTTTCCCGGTTTCCGGGCAAACATCCCCCTCCCCCC
>NW_022651738.1:0-3611 GCF_011064425.1 Rattus rattus
AAAAAAAAAAAAAAAAAAAAAAAAAAACCTCTGACCCAGAATTGTTCCTGTTTGAAAGAACTGCATAGATAGGACTGGAGAAAAGACTGAGGAAAAGGAAGTACAGAGTCAGACCCAAGGTGGAATCCAGCTCCAGGGGAAGCCATCAGACATGACACCATTACTGAGGCTATGGGGCATTCACAAAATGGATCTAACTCATAACTGTCCTCCAAAAGACACAACAAGCAGCTGAAAGAGTCAGAGGCAGATATGTGCATCCAACCAATGGACAGAAGCTGCTAATCTCAGTGGCTGATTTAGGGAAAGGCTGATAGAAGCTGAGGAGGAGGACAACCCTGAAGTAAGACCAACAGTATCAATTAACCTGGATGCCCGAGATCCCTCAAACACTGCAACAACATCAGTCCACATACACCAGGTAGGCTCAACTCTTTTTCTCTCCCCCCTGAAGGGCATTTCATCTAAGGTCCCTCCCTTTGAGTCCTGAGAGTCTCTCACCTCCCAGGTCTCTGGTACTTTCTTCCTGTCCCCCCATTGTCCAAATTCCTTAGGTTTTCTATTTCCATTTTTTTCTGCTGTCTCTCCGGTCTACTGTCCTGCTCCTTGACAATTCCCGATCCTCTTCTTCTCCCTGTCACCTTGCCAGCCAGGTCCCTCCCTCCATGACCCCCATAATGATTGCTTTCTTCTTCCTCTCAGGTAGGATTGAGGCATCCTTACTTGGGCCCTTTAGGTTGTTAACCTCCTGAGTTCTGTGGATTGTATCCTGGGTCGCCTTTGGCTAATATCTACTTTTTAGTGAGTACATGCTATGCATTTTCCTTTGAGGATGAGTTACCCACTAGGATGATACATTCTCGTTCCATACATTTGCATACAAAACTCATGCTTACATACAGGGGCCGGCCATGAAGCCCTCTGAAAGGCCCACCAAACAGAAGTTGTGGACCCCTGTGGCAAAATTAGGGAAAAGCTGGAAGAAAATGAGGAAGAAAGACACCCTGTAGGAGAACCAGCAGTATCAATTATCATGGATCCCCAAGATCTCTCAGACACAATGGATTACCAACCAGGCAGCATACACTAGCAGATAAGAGAACCCCAACACATAATATATAGCAGAGGACTGCCAGGTCTGGGTTTACTCAGGGAAGATTTGCCCAAATCTCCAGAGACTGGAGGCTCCACATGAATAACCTGTCACATGGACCTGATGTGTCAAATCCCAAAGAAATTTATTCCAAACCCAGAGTTGTAAACAAAATCAAAATGGCTGCCTGTCCAGTCAGCACAACTCCCTGTCCTTTTGGCCCCATTCCCATGAGATAGCAAGCCTTAGCAAAAGCCAGTATTTGTAAGAAATCTCTGAGCCAATGACTATACTGGTCCCAAAGGCAGATGTAGGTGTGGATTCCAGTATGCAAATGGATTTTCACATGTGCATGACCACCCATGTCACCCTAGGCCATTTGGATCCTGCAGCCATTCCCTGTCTTAGAGCTGCCTCTCTGAAAGCCATCCTCCTCAAGGCTAGACCTGAATCAAACCACTCACTACCACAGCATAGCATCCAAGGGCAGTCTGAAAACACTAAACACCAGGGCCAGAAAGCCAGTTGAATGAGGTTTATTGTTTCAGACTGGGCTTGCCCCATCCCTAGAAGTTTTACTTCCCGCGCTGGCATTGGTGGTAGTAGGCTTCCCGTTTCTCAAGGGACTTTGCCCTCAGAATCGCAACTTTCTCTTTATAGCAAATTTTGTCCACATCAGCAGACATATACCACGTCTTCCTCACAGCCTTGGCCACCTCTGCCACAGCCCAGTTTGGGTGTTCTGCTTTCAGCTGGTCAAAGTGGTCCTGGGAGAAGACAGAAATGAGGATGGGGCTTCCCCAGTGCATTTGCATCCCTCTTTCTTTTCTGCCTTCTTGTTCCAATGTAATTCCTCATTTCTTCCTCGTACTGATCTTTGTCAATGTTGGCTAGGGCCTCATACTTCACTTATCCTGCCTTGAGATGGATCTCCATTGTTCTGAACACTTTCTGGAGAACTCTGCAAATTCACAACAGGGGTTTGCCTATTGCTCCTTCATTTGGTTCATGAAGTCCAGCATAAAATGGACATAGGAAGAGACATTCACTTTGGGCCTCAGTTGGACTTCTTTTCCCATGTTTATAAAAGCATGAATTCCATTGTTGGATCCTGCTGATTTGGATAGCAGACATTTCTGTCTCTTAATTCCAGGAGTAATAAAGAAAGTGCCCTACATCTGGTGAAATTGTCTCTGTGTTTGTGCCTCAGCCAGGGCCCAGCCTTCTCAGTGCTGGTGGGCTTTTTTGGGTCAAAGAAGGCAAATTGCAATGTCATCCCTGAGCTGCCCAATGGCAGATAAGCTCAGTCATTTACAGGTAGGCCCTCTTTTTTTTTTTTTTTTGTTAAGGATTTATTTATTATATAGAAGTACACTGTAGCTGTCTTCAGACACACCAGAAGAGGGCATTAGGTCTCATTACAGATGGTTGTGAGTGACAATATGGTAGCTGAGAATTGAACTCAGGACCTCCAGAAGAGCAGTCAGTGCTCTTAACCACTGAGCCAACTCTCCAGCCCCGAGGTAGGCCCACTTAGTGGTTGGTTTCTCCAGAGACTTTCTCTTTTGCCTCTAAGGAGTGAAAACGGCCTATGTGAACCTCATTAGAGTTGCTACTGGCCCTGGGAATCTAGCCTGTCTGGTTTCAGCGGGAGATGATGTGCCTAATCCTGTAGAGACTTGATGCCACAGGATGCCTGGGGTTATAGAGCCCCTTGCCAATTGAAGAGGAAAACAGGATGAAGAGCTTTGAGAGGGTGAAAGGGCCAAAAAAAAAAAAAAAAAAGAAGCATGTAATGGTAAAAAAAAGTCATGGCCCCTGTGCTGGCTTGGAAATTCATTGTAATTGCTAGGCTGATTTGTATGTATTTCCTGTATGTTTTACTGTATCATCTCCCCTTTACTGAATGGTTTTTTGATCAGAAAGGTTTGTATGTTTGTTGTGTAGATTTGTAGTACTGAGGAGGGAAAGCCATGCCTTAATAATGATAGGCAAGGACCGTACAACTGAACTATATCTCCAACCCGCATCAGAGTGGCTCATAAACAAATGCACTGATGTGGTAGATTTGGAAGGCACAATGAAAGATATAGGCAGTTCTCAGCGCATGCGCACGTGTGCGCAGACACACACACACACACACACACACACACACACACACACACACACACACACACACACACCTTGGCCCATATATGGTGACTCAAGGACTCTACCTGTGATCTGAACCTGTGTCTGATCAATCAAACTTTCCAGGTATCCTACAATTTCTGTCCCATGATGGGTTAAGGGACATCTTCCCCTCTCAACCATAAAATTCAAACTTCAGCATGAGATATCAAGCACCTAACTTACTCTACAGAGATTCTTCCTCAGCTCCTATGATATGTGCTGTCAAATCCCAGGCACAAATGCTCTCCTCTCCACAATGTGATGGGGTTGCCATCCCACAGTTAAAAACTCTGACCCAGAATTGTTCCTGTTTGAAAGAACTGCATAGACAGGACTGGAGAAAAGA
>NW_022651739.1:0-3611 GCF_011064425.1 Rattus rattus
AAAAAAAAAAAAAAAAAAAAAAAAAAAAAAAAGAAAAGAAAAGAAAAGAAAAACCGGCCTGGGCTGGAGAGATGTCTCAGTGTGGTTAAGAGCACTGACTGTTCTTCCAGAGGTCCTGAGTTCAAATCCCAGCAACCACATGGTGGTTCACAACCATCTGTAATGAGATCTGATGCCCTCTTGTGGTGTGTCAGAGACAGTGACAGAGACAGTATACTTATATAATAAATAGATAAATCTTTAAAAAACAAAACAAAACAAAACTGGCCTATAGTGAGATCACAGTGAGAGAGAGAGAGAGAAGAGAGAGAGAGAGAGAGAGAGAGAGAGAGAGAGAGAGAGAGAGAGAGAGAATGTGATAATGGAGGGAGAAGGGCACAGGAGGAGGAGAGCTGTATAAGTTGACTGGAGATGAAAATCCAGGAACTGGAGAGATACGTCCACAGTTAAGAACAATGCCAGCACGGGGGCCAGTGTCTCTGCCTCTATGGGCACCTGCTCTCCCTATATGCCCAAGTGCACACACACACACACACACACACAATTAAAAAATAAATTAAATATTTAGTAAGTCCAGTCACCAGAAAAAGCTTCTAATGGCCAAAGCCAGAACAATGTGAACGAGAAAATGGATCAGCATTGGATGAAAGCCAGAAATAAGCAAAAATCAGCTATTCAAAGCCTACAATGGAAGAAAACATCTGCAAATCACATAGCTGATGCAGAGTTAATAGCCAGAATATACAAAGGTCTCTTATAGCTTGGCCTGGTGTTCATGGAGGCTGAGGCAGGAGGATTGTCATAAATTCCAGGGTAGCCTGGATTAGTTACATCATGAACTCCAGGTCACCTGGGATATAGTGTTACTTTTTTTTTTATTTTTAAATGTATTCTTCTTTCATATATTATACCAGACCACAATCTCCCCTCCTTCCTTCCCTTCCAGCTCCTCCCCTCTAGGTCCCTCGCCCCATTTACCCTTTCTCCTTTCTCTTCAGAGAAGGGCAGGCCTCCCGGGATACCAACCAAATATGGCACATCAACTTGCAGTAAGACTAGGGACCTCCCCTTGTGTTAGGCTGGACAAGGCGACCCAGGAGGAGGAAAAGGGTCAGAAAAGCAGGCAAAAGAGGCAGAGACGGCTCCCACTGCCACCGTTAAGAACCCCCCAAGAAGACCAAACTACACAACTGTAACATGTATGCAGAGGGCCTAGGTCAGTCCCATAGTGCTACACTTGAGAGAGAGAGAGAGAGAGAGAGAGAGAGAGAGAGAGAGAGAGAGAGAGAGAGAGGGAGCGGGCTCTGGGCTTACAAGATGGCTCATGGGGTTAAGGCTTACAACCTCAGTTCCTCTGACAGAACCCTCATGTTGGAAGGGGAAAACCAACTCCTGCAAGCTGTCCCCTGACCTTCACATTCTATTATGGCTCCTACAACTTGCCACAGAAATAAGCGACTCAATTTTAAAATAGGCAAAGGACCTGAATGGACGTCCCTCTGGAGAAGACAGAGCAGAGATGACAGACAACAAACGCAGGAAAAGTTGTTCAGCACCACTAACTGTGGAGGAAAGGCAAATCAGACCACAGCAGGTAGACAGGTAGGGTAGAACTCAGTGGGGACCCATGTTGGGCAAGCACACAAAGCCCTGAATTTCATTCCCAGCAGAGAGAGGGAATGATGTTTGCCTGGAAAGACACACACACACACACACACACACATACACAAACACATACACACACATGCACACACACACACAAACATACACACAAACACATATACACATGCATACACATATATACAAACACATACACACATATAAAAACACATATACATACATACACACAAACATTATATACACACATGTACATACATACAAACACATATGCACATACAAACACACACACATATACATACATACACATATACACAAACACATACACACATGCACACACACACAAACACACACACATATACACAAACACATATACACATACATACACATATACACAAACACATACACACATATAAAAACATATACACATACATACACACAAACATATACACACATGTACACACATACAAACGCATATCACAAACACACACATATGCAAACACATACACACAGACACATACACACATGTACACACATACACAAACACAAACACACATACACACATATACATAGCACACAAACACACACATACAAATACATACCTGCAAACACACACACACACACACACACACTGGGGGGTTAGAAAACAGAATCAGGGAAGAGTTTAGATGGTTCTGTGAGGACATCAGGGTTATCTACTAAAACTATACATTACTTTGGTAAAGTGGACAAGTAGGCTCTTAGCTCGGTAAAACTCACCTAGCATGCATAATACTCCAGGTTCTATATCCAGCCAAACAATTTGCATATAAACAAATATTCACCAACTTCCCCTTCTCAAGTCTCCACCCTTCCTACCTACCACAGGAGTGGGTCTTCCTGCATTCAAAGAGAACTGGATGGAGGCGCCAGCCACCAGATGTGGCCTCTGTCCTCACCTTTGCCAGGCTAGGCTGTGCCACAGCTACATTTTAGTGAAGTAGAAGTGACAGACGGTGCAGAAATGCAGGAAATGTATTGCCAGCCAGAGCTTGTGTGCTTTTTATTCTAATTTGTTTGTTTGTTTGTTTGTTTGTTGAGACGCAGTTCCTCCATGTACCCCTGGCTGTCCTGGAACTTGCTCTGTAAACCAGGCTGGCCTTGAACCCAGAGATCTGCCTGCCTCAGCCTCCAGAGTGCACCACCACTGCCTAGTCCTTTTTATTCTTTTTGTTTCCCCCAAAGATTTTTTTACTTTATGTGCATCGGTGTTTCGTTTCCACTTATGTCTGTGAAGGGGCCAGATCCACTGGAAATGAAGCTACAGATTCTCGTAAGCTGCGGTGTGTGTGCAAGCAATTGGACCTGGGTTCTCTGGAGAAGCACCCGGTGATCTAAAGTCTCTTATTCTTTTAAAAAGGAATGTTTGCCTTTACTTTCTGTGTATTTGCTGGAATGCTCATATGTGTATCACGTGAATGCCTGGTACCCAGGAAGGCAGAGAGGGTCTCAGATGCCCTGGAACCAGACAGAGCTGTGTGTAAACAGTTGTGAAGCATAGCGTGAATGCTGGAAAGCGAACCGGGGACTTGTAGCCAGAACAACAGACTCTTAGAATCGCTGAACCACTTATCCTCCTGCAATTCATCTTTACTTTCTTGAGCTCGAATTTCACCTTGTACCCCAGGCTGTCGTCAAACACGTGATCTCCCTCCTTTCCATTTCCTGAGTGTTGAGAATTCAGGCTTTGCCAGCACGCCTCCTAAGATTTTCCCTCCTCAATGTTTCTGATGGGTATGGTGGACAGCTAGAATTGAAAGCCTTTGCCTTACTGGTACAAGATGCCTCACACTGTGAAGAGAGGTCAGCATCTTAAGACTGGCAGCCAGCCGGGCAGGTAGGGTGCTTGCCTTTGATCCCAGCACTCAGGAGACTGAGCTAGGCGAAACTCTGAGTTCTAGGCCAGCCCTGTCTCGGAGCGAGTTCCAGGACAGTCGGGGCAACACAATGAAACC
>NW_022651740.1:0-3574 GCF_011064425.1 Rattus rattus
AGCTGAGCAACAGCAGAGAGAAAGCTCCAGAAAAATCACCTCCTGTAACAACTGATAATCTTTAAAGATTAATGAAAAAAAAAGGCCATGAATTTGAAAGAGCCAGAGGGGTCTCTGGGGGGGGGGGTTGGAGGGAGGAAAGGGGAGGGGAGAAATGAAGTAATTGCATTATAATATAAAAAATAAATAATTTTTAAAATAGTAGAAGTTTTACTTGCATAAGAAGGAAGGCCTTCCAGACCAAATTTGTGAGTTTGGATATTTTGCAGTAGAAACTTGACCCTTAGAGAATGTCCACTCAGGCAGGGCACTTAAGGTTCATAAGGGAATGGTATCAATGAGAATCAGAGTGTAGTGAGAGCTACTGCACTAGAGTCTGTTTCTTCTGCTGTCCCATCTTGCTCTTTGTGTTTTACCACCCAGTCTTCCATGTACTCTTGTTTCCTTTCGAGTCAGGGGATGGGATTGTGGCTATACCTCAACATGGAACAGACAAGTCTATGGAAATAGTCTGTTGTTACAATTGTACATACTTTGTTGTTCTGGTAACTCTTAAACTAAGAGAATATTTCTGCTTCCAGAATTCCAACTATGGAGTGACATGAGGTGCTCTAGTATAAGGACTCACATAGAAATCCCTTTTCTGGTAACAATTAAATAATCCCCAGAGAAAATTCTATGAATGTTCTCAGTATAAACAGGGGCAGTATAGCTATTAGGCATTGAAGTACATAGCTATAGGGGCTGATTTTTGTCAGTTTGACACAGAGTTGTCTAGGAAGAGAAATTTTAATTGAGAGCATGTATCCATGAGATTTCCTGAAGGCAAGTCTGTAGGATATTTTCTTCATTAATGAAGAAGAAAGAAAGAAAGAAAGAAAGAAAGAAAGAAAGAAAGAAAGAAAGAAAGAAAGAAAGAAAGAGAGAGAGAAAGGAAGAAAGAGAGAGAGAAAGAAAGAAAGAGAGAAAGAAAGAAAGAGAAGGAAGAAAGAAAGAAAGAGAAGGAAGAATACGACTCATTAAATATGTTCCAGTAATTTTGAAATTGTAAGTGCTGTCGCAGGAGGTAGTTTGTAGCTACAGCACAGAGCCTTCCCTCTAAATTACCAGCCATACAACAGATATAGTATGGAAAAGAGTTTATTTAGGAGCATGGGGAGGGGTTGGGGGATTAGTAGAGGAAGACAGAGAGAACAGAGAGAGAAAGAAGAAGTAGATGCCAGCCATGAACACTTGGAGGAAATGGGGAAAAAAGGGACAGAGAGAGAAAAGAGTAAGAGAACAAGGGAGCAGGAGGTAAGGAACCACCCTTTTATACTGGTCAGGCATGCAGTTACTGCCAGGTTACTGGAGCAGAGCCTACAATGCCACAGTGCCCACTGGGTGAAGCCTGGATTTATAAGAAAGCATGCTGAGCAAGTCTATGGAACAAGCAGGTTAACAGCATTCCTCCAAAGTTATTACCTCAGTTTTTCTTGCAAGTTCCCAGTTTGGTTACTGCCCTGAACTCCCATACAGGGGACCATAAGCTGTGAGACATAATTCCTTCTATTTCCCCAGATTGCCTGTGGTCTCCATGTTTATTACAGCAATAGTAAATAAATAGTACAATGGGGAAAGCTTTTGGAGATAGTGGTATCTCTATTTGAGATCACCAAGTCAATGGCTGCTAATAGTTAGTTATGTTTCTGAAGAAACATCTCATTTCATTTCAAGTGTCCACTAATAAACTGTAAGAAGACAGAAATGAAAGTTTTAAAGTTGATGCAACTGGGTGTACAAAACATTGGGTTTTATCTTCTTTTTTTTTTATCACTTGAATTATTTCTATATACATTTCCAAGTATTGACATTTTTGATTTCCAAATAAACATCCCCTCCTCCTCCCCTTTCTCCATGGTGCCCCCCTCCCAACCTCCCCCATTACACTTACCCCCTCTCCCCCAAAGTCCCCCATTATGGGGTTCAGTCCCCTAACAGGACCCAGGCTTTCCCTTCCACTGGCGCTCCCACCAAGACATTCATTGCTACCCACGAGGTCAGAGTCCAAGGTCAGTCCATATATAGTCTCTAGGTAGTGGCCCAGTCCCTGGAAGCTCTGGTTGCTTGGCATTGTTGTACATATGGGGTCTCAAGCCCCTTCAAGCTCTTCCAGCTCTTTCTCTGATTCCTTCAACGGGGGTCCTATTCTCAGTTCAGTGGTTTGCTGCTGGCATTCGCCTCTGTGTTTGCTGTATTCTGGCTGTGTCTCTCAGGAGCGATCTACATCCGACTCCTGTCGGCCTGAATTTCTTTGCTTCATCCATCTTGTCTAATTGGATGGCTGTATATGTATGGGCCACATGTGGGGCAGGCTCTGAATGGGTGTTCCTTCTGTGTCTGTTTTAATCTTTGCCTCTCTATTCCCTGCCAAGGGTATTCTGGTTCCCCTTTCAAAGAAGGAGTGAAGCATTCACATTTTGATCATCCGTCTTGAGTTTCATTTGTTCTAGGCATGTAGGGTAATTCAAGCATTTGGGCTAATAGCCACTTATCAATGAGTGCATACCATGTATGTCTTTCTGTGATTGGGTTACCTCACTCAGGATGATATTTTCCGGTTCCAACCATTTGCCTACGAATTTCATAAACTCGTTGTTTTTGATAGCTGAGTAATATTCCATTGTGTAGATGAACCACATTTTCTGTATCCATTCCTCTATTGAAGGGCATCTGGGTTCTTTCCAGCTTCTGGCTATTATAAATAAGGCTGCGATGAACATAGTGGAGTACGTGTCTTTTTTATATGTTTGGGCATCTTTTGGGTATATGCCCAAGAGAGGTATAGCTGGATCCTCAGGCACTTCAATGTCCAATTTTCTGAGGAACCTCCAGACTGATTTCCAGAATGGTTGTACCAGTCTGCAATCCCACCAACAATGGAGGAGTGTTCCTCTTTCTCCACATCCTCACCAGCATCTGCTGTCACCTGAGTTTTTGATCTTAGCCATTCTCACTGGTATGAGGTGAAATCTCAGGGTTGTTTTGATTTGCATTTCCCTTATGACTAAAGATGTTGAACATTTCTTTAGGTGTTTCTCAGCCATTCGGCATTCCTCAGCTGTGAATTCTTTGTTTAGCTCTGAACCCCATTTTTTAGCAGGGTTATTTGTTTCCCTGCGGTCTAACTTCTTGAGTTCTTTGTATATTTTGGATATAAGGCCTCTATCTGTTGTAGGATTGGTAAAGATCTTTTCCCAATCTGTTGGTTGCCGTTTTGTCCTAACCACAGTGTCCTTTGCATTACAGAAGCTTTGCAGTTTTATGAGATCCCATTTGTCGATTCTTGATCTTAGAGCGTAAGCCATTGGTGTTTTGTTCAGGAAATTTTTTCCCGTGCCCATGTGTTCCAGATGCTTCCCTAGTTTTTCTTCTATTAGTTTGAGTGTGTCTGGTTTGATGTGGAGGTCCTTGATCCACTTGGACTTCAGCTTTGTACAGGGTGATAAGCATGGATCGATCTGCATTCTTCTACATGTTGACCTCCAGTTGAACCAGCACCATTTGCTGAAAATGCTATCTTTTTTCCATTGGA
>NW_022651741.1:0-3597 GCF_011064425.1 Rattus rattus
TTTTTTGGTAAACATTAGGGTGAAATAACAAATCAAAAATATTGGCAAATGGGTGAGCCTAGGCAATAAGAGATCTTATCTTTCTAAATTAACATAGAAGTTGACTGTTTAATTGATATAATTGAAAAGATTTCTTTTTCATTTGTCTTCTTTGCTTCAATAAATATGAATTTTACATTTTAAATTTATTGAAAATGGAATGGTCATGCGTTGGCATTAAATTGCCTTCTGTTTGTTTTGAGACAGTAGTTTAAAACAGAGTTGGCATTTATACACGTGATGACTTTGTTTTATGCATCCAACTGTATATGCTAAGAGTTGACTATCATGCACGCATGAAGATTCTTCCTGATTGACAGCTTTCTTGGGCATACATGCTTTTTGAGTTTCCTATCTATTTTTTTGCCCAATATACTTCCAGAGCCTTGCCTTTGTGTAATATAAAACTGACAGTTTTTTTTTTAATTTTCTAAGCCAGCTCCTACTTACAAACGATTTTAACCACCTCTGTTGTATTTCATGTCGACTCTGTTTCTCTTCAGTCCCTATCATACATAGACTTGAAAGTAAGCTATGTGTGTCAACAAATGAAGCCAATTAGATAACAAAGAGCAATGTGTAACATATAAACATAAAACATTTGCTCTCCAAAATTACAGCTTTTGAAAATACATAGACCCCTCCAGGTTTGACTTAGAAGACTTTATACTAAAAATTCACGAGCAGACCTAAAATGGTGCTATACTTGTCTAAGTAATTCTCTAAGACACACGACACCTATGACACTAAAAATGAAGTATTCTACTTTTCAGAACTCTGTATGCTTCGATGGAAGAAGAAAAGTGTGGGGTCATTTTACATATGAAGTATTTGTTAAAAGCACAATCAAAAAACATCAATGAAATTCATAACCTTACCATCAAAGAGCAATGTATTTGAAGAATATTTTGATTAGCTAATCATTAAAAATAGGGAAGTACACAAAAACAAACAAACAGACAAACAAAGAAACAAAGAAACAGAGAACAATGAACACAGTGCTGGAATCTATGTGAGTACAATAGCCAGCATGGTCTAGAGAGCAAGTTCCAGGACAATCAAGAATACACAGAGAAATCCTGTCTTCTAAAACTAGAAAGAAAGACAGACAGACAGACAGATGATAAATAATGATTTTAAAAATCAAAAAATAAAAAGTAAAATAAACCAATGGATAATGTTTTGACTTAGCATATGAAGTTGTTTGCCCACATGTCTCCTGATCTCTGTGACTTCCCAGAGAAAGCTGACTCTATCATGTTGTCCTGCCTTCATATAATACTCTGCTCTACACATACACTGGGACCTATCTAGTCTTCTTAAGAGATGCTTCCATGGCAAGAGATGAAAGTGGTGGCAGAGACATACAGACAGATATTATGTAGAAAAATAGTCCAAATTAAAGGTCTATATCAAGCTCCTCTCCTTGGAGATCAATGGATCACCAAAGAAGAGTAGAAGGAAAAAAACATACAAGTAAGTGGGAGGGAATCATGAGAAAATCGCCCCCTGAATCAACTGAGCAGGGCTCATGCAGTCTCACAGAGACTGAAACAGCAAAGATTTAGACTCCATGGTGTGTGAACCAGGCCCTCTCCACATATGTTGAAGCCATGAACTTGGTGTTTTTGTGGAACTCCTAAAAAGTGGAACCATGTGTATCTCTGACTCTTTTCTGTGTTCTTGGGACTCTTCATCCTATTGAGTTGCTTTGTCTGGACTCCCTATGATGGAATTTGCTTTATCTTATTGTATTTTGCTTTATCCTGCTTGGCTGTTGCCTCCTGGAGAACTGTTCTTTTCTAAAAAAGGAAACTGATGGATCCACTGAATAGATTTAGGGGAGAGGGTAGTGGAGGGGGAGTTGGATGGAGTGGAGGGGAGGGAATTGTGGTTGGGATATATTGTGTGAAAGAAGAATACATTTTCAATAAAAAGGAAAAAATCAATTCTATTAGATTCAGGAGAAAATATTGTTTAAATATTCAGGATTGTTCTTCAGGATATTATATGTTCAACAGAACTAAATCTATCATATACTTTTAGTAGGTACATTTTTCTTAAGCTCATCTGTACAGTACAGTTACTTTTTAAAATAACCATTTCTTTCCTCAACCTTACAAATACTCTATATGAGATCTCTCCCCACCCCTCTCTCTCTCTCTCATCATGTCTTTCCTGTCCTACAGAAATAAATTTGCAAATTATTTCTATCTTAGGGACCAGAAAAAGAATCACAAAACGTATTCTAGATTATGAGTTGGTAAGTGCCATACTACATCATCTATTGTAGAATGCACTACTTTTGCTAAAGCTAACTTTGTTAATCTAATAGTTCCCACTAGGAAGGCAATTGCATTTGTCTTCTTGGACGTCTGTTTCAGGTGTAAAGACACATTTGCTGTGAAGAAAGCACAAACTTGTATTTCTAATTTGTCCTACATAAAGAGGAAAATCGCTGAAATGGCATGGTCATCTCGCAGTCTTGGCTTATGTGCAGAGAACAATATTTGGAGAAGAATAGTATATATTGCCAATCAGTTACCTGCATCTGTATAGTTACGGCCATTATGTGCATTGAACTGTATCCAGTTGGCAGAAGTTAATCCAGAGGGAAGAAGTCTCAATATCAACAAAATGTGTTTCTGGTTAGATAATAAAATCTTGGTGGGACTGATCAGCTGGCACTCTTCCTGTTCTGAGTCTGTCTCCCACCTGCTTCATCTACTGGGTTTCTGTGGTCTCCAGCTACACACTGTCCTATTTAGAAAAAGCAAATGGTTCCAGCTATCTATTTGCCAGTGCTGATTTCTTGATATAGTTCACAAAATTCCAGTAAATACTGCCAGAATTTTTCACATAATGCAATTTAAATTTTGCCAAAACATTCAATGAAACTAGGACTATGCCAACTTTTCAACAGAAGTGCCTTCTCTGAAGATGCTTATAGTTATTTAATTTGTTCTAGGCTAAACATGGTCCAATGGTTCAAAATAATAAAATTCAGCTACTCTGCAGTGGCTAAAGAAGACAGATTTTAAAGACAGTAGATAGAACTCTTCTCTGTGATTCATTCTATCAAATATATAAAAATTAGTTTTTACAAAAACTACAAAATTATAAAATTAATTTGGTAAAATAGCTACTAATGTTAAAAATGTATGTATTTAAAATAAACATCTACAAAATCTAAAGCTAATAATAGTTTACTGATAGATGTCATGATTTTAAAGATTCATGGGGTTGGGGATTTGGCTCAGTGGTAGAGCGCTTGACTAGGAAGCACAAGGCCCTGGGTTCGGTTCCCAGCTCTGAAAAAAAAAAAAAAAAAGAATAGAAAAAAAAAGATTCATTGTAGTTTTATCTATGTTATATCACAATATCCACATTTCAGGCCTAACAGCTCACAATATTTTATCATTGTTTTTCATGAGTTGAATAAATGTGAATGGGATCTAGGAGATTCTAATCATAATTTGTGACATTAAGACAATTCTGATGGATCCTTTGGGTATCAAGTTGGTCTTAATATTAGAATTAGTTATTTTACCAAAAAAT
>NW_022651742.1:0-3598 GCF_011064425.1 Rattus rattus
CCAATTTTCTGTCAAGGTCTTTCCAAGTTTTTCCATGAGGCAATCAGAAACGAGCCTGAACAGGCAAACCAAGGCGCCCACCTCTCAACCTCCTTCACAAAGTTTTTAAGTGTTCTTCCTCCAAGTTTGATGTCCCTCTGCTTTAACACTGTTTCCAAGGCCGTGACTACAGACTGTGAGGATCCCATGATGGGCCAGGAACGCCGGGCGCTTATCACGCCAGTCTGACAAGGCGTGAGGTGAAAGGGGAGACGGACACGCTGCTTTCTCTTATGTACGGGAGTCTTTACACGCTCCCTGATGGTGCCGCTTATCACGTTGCCTTATCGCATCCTCCTTGCTCCCCCCTAACAGTCAAAATCGAAGGTAAAGGGAGCTGCGCTGAAGCTCACTTATATACTGAGAGACTGAGACATGCCTTCAGCTGCTGTGATCGTCCTTTTAACAGTGAAAACGGTGAAAACAGAACATAAAGAGTAGGGTGGCTCCCAGGACAAATACTATAGCCTCAACAAATCCTTCCCAAGGCGGTGACAACCCCAGACCAAAGTCCAAGAGAGGGCTTCCTCTCCAAACGTATCTACCTGCAGTTCTGAATCCTCCTTGTCTCCAAGGGATCACCGAAGGTGCTGACGATGGCGAGGTCTTTCCCGGGTTTTCGGCACCAGATGTCCCGCGCTACGTTTCGCCAGCAGGAACGACGCGGCACACACAGGATCCTACTACAGAAAAGCTTTAATGTGTCTTGAGAGGGAGAGCATAAGCTTACAATGCGGAGACGCCGAGTGAGGAATAACCGTCCCTTATATAGGAAACTATCCTCGCCTAGGACGTGTCACTCTCTGACTGGTCGCTGCCAATTAGGCCAGATGACATATCAAAACGTATGTGTCCCTTTGAGTAGGGAAGTTACCAGGCGCCTGCGTATTGCCCTTTTTACTAGGTGCGTTCTACCGGATGCCGGTGCCATCTTGTAATGGAGTATGTGAGGACAGCTCCTCGGACAGCTCCTCACATCTGTGAGGACAGCTCCTCGTACAGCTCCTCACAGTTGTTGGGAATTGAACCCATGACCTCTTATCCACTGAGCTATCTCTCCTGCCCAGGTCCATGCCTCTTAAGGTATGTGCAATATTAGCCCTCTTTATTCCTTACTATAGTTCCTTGTTATATAGACACAAGGTAAAGCTACATTTTCATTACTGTATTAATTGTACTGTTTTTGTCTCTGTGATGACTGAATCTAACTATTTTATCTTTTCGTTGAGTTAAAGTTAAGTACTAATCAATCAAGATATTTGCTTAACGAGAGCAGATCATACTGTTTATAATTACAAGTTTTGCTGGTAAAGTGTTACGTCAGAGTGGATCCTGGTACAGCTTTTAGTGTTAGCCTGTAGAAAATGCAAAAATTTTCTTCAACATACCTTGGCAAATTTAATTTCTTAGACTTTGGTCATATATACCCTGAGAAGCTAAGAATGCTGAAAACAAAATCACTGCTTTTTTTATATTCACTACTTAAGAAACTCCTCAATTCTCTATAGCACATAATGTTGGAAAAAGTGAAGGAGTAAAAGAGTGCAGTGGTACTATTTTAATTCTTATATTTGGTCTGGTTTCTTTTATCTTTGTTTCCTTCTGGTGTTTGTTTTAGGACATTAAGGTCCTTTCGGGTTCTTTCACTAGTAGGGAGGGGCTGACTGTACAGAGACCCTTGGATTTTGTGTTCTGAGCCCTTTAGGTCTTTTGACTGCCCTGTATAGCCTTCAGCCTGTGTATTGATCTTACACAGCCTGCAGTGTAAGCAGTTGAGAGAGCTGGTCTTGCTGCCTGTGTCCTGTGCCCAGTTTAGAAGTGGAGGGATGTTGGAAATCAAAGTGTGCCTGGGAAGGTTGACTTGGGAGAGAGATGCCTAGATCAGCCCATTGTTATCTGTGAGAAAGCTTTGGAAAGATACCTGCTGTGTTTTCAGTTGCTAATTTTCAGTTGTGAAGGCCTCATCTCAGGCAACCTTGACTTCCTGTCCTTCTTTTTTTTCTCTCAGACTCAGGGAACCCCAACTGTGTTGTGGCATTGGCGCCACCTTGTGTCCCAGCTCAGGGCTGGTGTTTGTTTTGTTTTGTTTTTTGAAAAACTGCTTTTATTTGTTGTAGCACAAAAGTGTTATTTACCCTATTAATTTAAAATTAATATTTTGTAATTACATCCTTGATTTATATGAAAACAAGTCACTATACCATTTATTTCACTTCTTAGTGTGTTTTTATTGAATTTCACCAGGTCCATTAATGAACATAAGAGGAAGGACCATGGAAAGGAGTATATCTCTTACATATTCACAGAAGATTATGCCAAGCAGGAATACTGTGTATAAGACCTAAATTTCATTGGAAGAACCTGACTGAGGAAGTGAAAAAGAAAGGATGGGAAATAGGAAAACATTTGAAAATAAGTCTGTTGACAGGCTGGAGAGGAAGGAGGAGATTGAAAATTTAAATTCTGCTACCTGAAACAATGTATTTTCATGGATACAAATATGTCTATGCCTATTTAAAAAAGTACTAGTTACTGTGAGGTAGGATTTATCCATGTCAGTTATGGTACAATATGCTTTAGGAATTTAATTCCTGGGGACTTAAATTGAAAGTTAGTGGTATGGTTATTTAAAAACTCATTAAAAACAATTTAAAAAGAGATAATTTCTCACTGTAATTGTGTACTATGCTCAATTTCCATTGCTTACATAGATACGTATTACTTCTTACCATCTTGTAAATGATGTTTAGTTACTTACAATAGTTTTTCTTTATGTGAGCATAGTTATAAATACATATGATAGTATAAAATAATACAAAGAATAGTGTACTCTATCTTACTTATCTGTTTGCAAATACTCATTTGTGTCTGTGTGTGAATGTGTGTGTGTGTGTGTGTGTGTGTGTACTTTTAATGTGAGTGAGGCATGTGCCTTGAGAGTGTGGTGGTTGCCATGGCAACAGAAGCAAGCAGGTCTTTGTTACCTAAGGATGATATCATTGCTGGATTCAGAGGCTAGCTGTAAATCACTTCTGATGATAACATACCTCCCTTTTTCTTATCATAGAGAGAAGAAAAAAGGGAAACAGAGGAGGCCAATGCTAAATGGGAAATAGGGGCTTTAGACCTCTTAAACTGCTCCCTGCTGTCTAGGAGCATTATCAGTTTTGGGATGTAGCTGACTTTCACCATCCGGACCCACTTGATAGTTGTGTAGAAAGAACTGTTTGACTTTTTGGTTAGAAAATTTTGAATTTGTCTTTGAAGGAATGTGGGCATTGTTAAGCTTTACTTAATTTTGCTTATTTTTTGGTTTTTCTGACATAGGGTCTCTATAGCCAAGGATGGCCTAGAACTCAAAGTTATCCTACTGACTCAGACTGGGTCTTGGCATACACTACCACATTTGATTCTTAATTTTAATATTTGTCAAAGGAACTATCTTCATTAGGAACAATCAGGTTTTGCAAAAGTGGCATTTCACATATTTACTAAGAAAATTATTTATACAATAAATAATAAAGAGCTCATTTAATACACCCTGACAAAATGCTCCCAA
>NW_022651743.1:0-3545 GCF_011064425.1 Rattus rattus
CCAGTGGAAGGGGAAGCCCTGGGTCCTGCTAAGACTGAACCCCCAGTGAACTAGACTGTCGGGGGGAGGGCGGCAATGGGGGGAGGGTGGGGAGGGGAACACCCATAAGGAAGGGGAGGGGGGAAGGGGATGTTTGCCTTGAAACCGGGAAAGGGAATAACACTCGAAATGTATATAAGAAATATTCAAGTTAATAAAATAAAAAAAAAAAGAAATTACCATTCAGAAGAGAAAATCTGGGAAGGCACATCTCCATAGGTACACATGAGATAATGGTTTTCAGGATTTCGTTTTTCATTAAAAAATTCTAGTATTATTTAGCCTTTTATTAAAAAAAACCCACATGAATTAATTTGGCAACATATTGTCATAGTGTCAAAATGCAACTCAACATAAATATGCCTAATAGCCAAGCCCTACACAGCAACTGATACAAATTTGAGTCATCCTCAATTTTCAAAGAATTACTGTTCTATGTTTCATGAAGGTATCTGTTCACTATCTTACTGACTTTTAAAACAAAGTACAAAAAGAGTTGTACTAATAAACACAAAGCCATATGTTTCATTCACAAATACAGGGTTTTAACATCAAAATTGTGATTTCGGTAATGTAGAGAATAGCAAGAATAACAAGAGAGTAACAAGTATATGTTTTGAAAATGTACACATGCTTTGAATTTTTTTCATTTTTTTCCTAAGAAGTCTTCCCAATGTAGGAGTGAATAAAGAAAACTTTTCCTTTTTAAAGAAGGGCTTCTCATGTCTGATTTGTATTTTCTGTCTATAAACACAGATCCATATCTACTAGCTGCAGTCTAGGCTTTCCTAAGAGGAATGCAAGGTAATATTCATTTTGTAGTCCTATTCCAGACTGACTAAATCAGGATCAATATGGATAGAGTTCCTAAAAATGATTTCCAGAAGATCTGGTCTAACACACAAATGAGTTATAGAAACATAAGCATATCCATTTTACCTGTTTTCTTTTCAAATGCAATCTTGGACTTTGTATTCATTTGGTGTGCTAGTTTGATTAGTTTCTATCTGTTGTTGAAATAGAATATTCTGACAAGAAGCAAGTTGGGAAGCAAAGTGTTTATTTGGTGTACGTGTCCCAACCAGCTCGTCATTGAGAGATACCACCACAGGTAGGCGAAGAATGAGCCTGGAGGAAGGAACTGAAGCAGAAAGCATGAAGGAATGTTACTTAGGGTCATGCCCCTCGTGGCTTTTTTAAGCTTACTTACTTAAAGAACCTTAGGGGTTGGGGACGAAGCCCAGCGGGTAGAGCGCTTGCCTAGGGAGCGCAAGGCCCGGGGTTCGGCCCCCAGCTCCAAAAAAAAAAAAAAAGAACTCAGAAACACCTACTCAGAGGTGGCACCACCCACAGTGGGCTGGGTCATCCCATATCAATCATAATTAAGAAAACGCCTCACAGATATGTCAGTGATTTACAGATTTAGGACAGTGATTTAAACTCCATGGGTTACAGCCTTTGGTGTTGTAGGATCAGATACTTGTATTGAGATAACTGTACAAAATTGTAGTTATGAAGTAGCAATGAAATAATTTCATGTATGGGAGTCACCACACCCTGAGGAACTGAGGAACTGTTGAAAGGGATGTAGCATTAGAAAGGCTGAGACATTCCCGTAAGCACAAACTGAGAGAGGTAACTCCTCACCTGAGATTTCTTCTCAATTAAAACTAGGCTTATGTCAAGCTGACAAAAACTGACCAACACAGCTTCCATAGGTTTATTTTTTTTTGTTATTGTTGTCATTTTTTCTATTTAATGATAATGTTCTTTCTCTTTACAGCCACATTTGAAACAGTCTCCAGGATTCAATGTGTTCACTCTACAACAACCCTCTTTCTATTTCCTAGTCAGGCAGGCAAAAAGAAAAGGCCTTACTGGTGGGAAGGCATCTGAATACTCTGAATACTGTTGTCTTGGAAACCACTCTGATTCTCAACCCCAAAGGGTCACTAGCTCAGTTTGAAAGCCCTAGAGTGAGACAATAGCCCTCCCCGCTCTGATTTCTTCCTGGGAAAGGAGGTTGAACTTGAGAGCTGAGGTTGGTTTCCAGGGAGATCAAAGCCAGGTATTTATGATTCATGAATAAAAAAATTACAGACATGAAATTTAGTGCACAGGGTGGATTATAAGAACATACCTACAGATATTGGAATTACAAGTTGAATAGTTACATTCACATTCACACAGAGAGTACTTGTTCTGGATGGGTGTGCATATGCAAACAAGCACACACACACACACACACACACAGTGTAAACCCACTAGCATGCGCTTTCTACTCGTATTTGCACAGTGATTCTGTCTGACTAAAGCTACAAGTGCATGTGAATACAAAAGGCAATGAGGCAAAATAAGTAGGCAGGACTCATAATGAGGAAAGATGACTGTTCTTTACTGATGGGGACATTAGCAAAAAAGTTACACCTTTTCCTCCACCTCCACTGCACTTTTCACATGCATTACATTTTAAAAGAGCTTTTAGTAAGATATAATTGACACACCATCATGCCATGTGTACCAAGATCAACTATGGGCACAGTACTTGTAGAAAGTATACACAGTTGTATACATGTCGCACATGTCATTCCATTTTATAACACTTCTTTCACAGGACTGGAAGAGCTTGAAGGGGCTCGAGACCCCACAGGAACAACAATACCAACCAACCAGAGCTTCCAGGGACTAAGCCACTACCCAAAGACTATACATGAACTGACCCTGGGCTCCAACCTCATAGGTAGCAATGAATAGCCTAGTAAGGGCACCAGTGGAAGGGGAAGCCCTTGGTCCTGCCAAGACTGAACCCCCAATGAACGTGATTGTTGGGGGGAGGGTGGTAATGGGGGGAGGATGGGAGGAACACCCATAGGAGAAGGGAAGGGGGAGGGTTAGGTGGATGCTGACCTGAAACCAATAACAATCAAATGTAAATAAGAAATACTCAAGTTATCTGCAGGAAATGGACAATTTCCTAGACAGATACCAGGTACAGAAGTTAAATCAGGAACAGATAAACCAGTTTAACAACCCCATAACTCCTAAGGAAATAGAAGCAGTCAATAAAGGTCTCCCAACAAAAAAGAGCCCAGGTCCAGACGGGTTTAGTAGAATTTCTATCAGACCTTCATAGAAGACCCTCATACCAATACTATCCAAACTATTCCACAAATTGAAACAGATGAAGCACCAATTCCTTCTATGAAGCCACAATTATTTTATACCTAAACCACAAAGACCCAACAAAGAAAGAGAATCAAAACCAATTTCCCTTATGAATATTGTCGCAAAAATACTCAATAAAATTCTGGCAAACTGAAACCAAGAGCACATCAAAACAATCATCCACCATGATCAAGTAGGCTTCATCCCAGGCATGCAGGGATGGTTTAATATATGGAAAACCATCAACGTAATCCATTATATAAACAAACTGAATGATAAAGCTGAGAAAGCATTTGACAAAATTCAACACCCCTTCATGATAAAAGTCCTGGAAAGAATAG
>NW_022651744.1:0-3590 GCF_011064425.1 Rattus rattus
CTCTCTCTCTCTCTCTCTCTCTCTCTCTCTCTCTCTCTCTCTCTCTCTCTCTCTCGGAACACTGGCTGGCTAGTTCAACTCAGCTCTCCTGACTCACACTCCTTTCCAAGTTTATTGGTTTAATCTGGCTTCTCCCTACTTATCACTGAATTACTCTGGTTGGCCTGAAACTAACTCTGGCAATTTGTTCTAATTTTCTGGCTACTTCTCACTCTATGGACTGTTCTGTCTTTACTTGCACCTGTCTCTGTAAAACTCTCACAGTAAAACTGATCCCCCTCTGTCTCTTTGTCTTTTTTTCTCCCTGTCTCTGTCTCTTCCCTCCCCCATCTCTTTGTCTGTCTGTCTCTCTCTTGCTCTCTTAAATGTTGGGTATATCCTATCTCTGACTCATTCTGTCAAATCTTTTACTAATTCAATGCTTTGTCTGCCCCTCAGATGTCACCTTCAAACATTGCTGCTTTCTTCGATAAACTAACCTTACCTTACTTATATTGTTTGATATTAAAGGAGTGTTAAGGGAGTGTTTATATTTCAGCCAGATTACACAGACCCAGAAGGTCTTTGGATGGGATTACTTGCCAGAGCAGCCATGTTACTGGATTAAAATTCTTCTACAGATAGTTTACTCTAACATTAACTATAATATTAAAGAGTATACAGGTAAACCAAAAGAATGGAAAGAATTGAACAAATAGATCTGTCATAGTTAGGGTTTTATTTCTGTAAACGGACACCATGACCAAGGCAACGTCTATAAGGACAACATTTAATTGGGACTGACTTACAGGATCAGAGGTCCAGTTCATTATCATCAAAGTGAGGGCACGGTAGCATCCAGGCAGGCATGGTGCAGACAGAGCTATTAGTAGAAGACTCTAGGCTTAAAGCCCATGCCCAACGTGACACACCTATTCCAAGAAGGCCACACCTCCAAATAGTGCCACTCCCTAGGCCAAGCATATTCAAGCCTTGACAAAGTCTTAAAGTATTAAAATTGAGAAAAAAAGGAATATGTCATATTTTCTATGTTTAGTTTTGATGGCTAAGGATGATACACAGTAAGTTTGCTAGTGTTGTTCATGACATTCACCTCTGCATTTATAATTAATCAGCTTCATTCTGAATTTATCAGTTTTAAGGAATATCTATTTACTTCTGAGCAGGATGAATAACAATTTTATTTTTTAATAGTACTTGATATTTTAGTTTTTTAAGCTATAGGTTTTGTTTAATTTTTTTTCTCTTTTTGAAAGTTATATGACAGGACAGTGATTGCACGAACACGACTGCGAATGTGATCTCTATTGTTAAAATAAGTAAAGTACTAGAACTGATTTTTTTTTCTTGCCATGAGAGATGAAGCTCATGGCTTTGCAGTTGGTACGCAAGTGTTTTGTGCTGGTTGTCACCATGTCAAGACTTGGAATCACCAAGAGACAAGCCTCCGGACAAACATATGGGGGGTTTTCTGGATTAGGTTAGTCAGTAGCTATTACTAGAAGGGATTATCTTGATTAAATTGAGAGGTGGAAAGATCCCTATACACTTATTAAAAATGCAGATGTGATGTGAGCAGTCTCTTTAAGCTACTGCAACTATGACTTCTTTAACATGAAGGCTGTACCCTTGAACTGTGAGACAAAACAAACCATTAATTCCCTAAGTCGCTTTTGTCAGTGTATTTTATCATAGCATTGGGAAAGTAAATGAGTCAGAAAAGAAATTCTTGGTCATGACTCTTCACAGCAACTAAGCCAGTAACCAAACATAGTAGTCAAAACCACAATGGATGAGAAGATTTAAAAATGTTCAACATCCTTAGTCATCATGAAAGCACAAAGTAAAGCTATGAGATTACATATTACCCTAGCTAGAATGACCAATGTCAAAAAGCAATACAGCTAATGGTGTTGAGGATATGTGGAAAGGGGCTCATTTCTGGCAGGAATGCAATCTAATATAACCCCTATGGAAATCAATGTGGAAGTTGCTAAACTATGAAAAGAAATCTGCTACAAAATCCAGCTATACCACTCTTGGGAATATGCCCAAAGATGTCTACCTATTTCTAATTAGATACTTGTTCAGACATGTTCATCATAGATCCATTTATAAGAAAATGTTTGAAAAACTATTTAAATTTATTATTTAAAATTTTCATATATATATATGCAGTACATAGACACACACTCTCACACACAATGATTCATTAAGTTTAATAATGGTTGCTTCTATGATTATATATGTGAAGTTATTTACTAAAGCATGCTCAACTCCAGTGTTTATATTATTGAAAAAAATAAAAAGATTACTAAGTCTCCAGAAATCATTAGTATCCTATAGTTCCTTGGGGAGAAAGAGGGTTCATGAATTCATCTCCCAAACATGCTGTAATATTCATTATTTTGATCTTTTGTAGATTTTATGAAAGTGACAATGACTGCTGGGAGCTCCTGAGTACTATTGCTATGTCAGGTCTGAAAAACAGCGTTTCACAATACTTCTCCCTACATTGGTTTACATATTCTTTTAGCTCTTTTATATGACATTTTGGTGACCTCGATAGGGGAAATGATTTAGATGAACCATTTAGGGTTAAATATCCAACAATCACTTATTCTCCACATTTGGGCAATAATGACTCTACAATAACCACTGACCACTTCAAGATTAAGTATGTTTGGCCAATGATGACTGTTGTATAGATATATGGATATAGACAATATATAGACAAAATATATAGAAGTATGTTTCACAATACAACAGTGTCTATTTAATAAGATAATGATGGTAAGTTCCACTAGAGCTTATAAACCTCCATAACCATGAGTACTTCACCAAGCTTTCAGTAATAGGCATGTAGTACCTCTTGTAGAATGGACCAAAAACTCAATTAAGAAGTAGTTGCTTACTGCCAAGACAGCCATACTCCTACTGCACTGCCTGGCAAGTTCATACCTAATAGAAGGAAAAGTCCACTGCTTCACGTCTTTTCTCCCCTAGCTTCCCACATAAAAACTATGGATGCTATTCAACAGATAATATAAGTTAGTTCCAACTTGATTTCTTCACACTTTACACTAGTAAAGTATGTGTTGATTTCAGCAATAGGGTTCTGCCATCTAGCTCTAGTGACCACCCACGAGCAGTGCTGCAGGCCTTTATTATTTAAGGGACTCTTGGGACCTTATTGATCGAAGGGTTATCGGGTAGTATCCCAAGCTTGGTACTGGAATTTTGTCTAATAATCTGTAGATTTTAGCAGCAGGATTATCCACCACACAGGTTCCTCTGCACTCCATTTATATTTGCAGTCATGACTTTACTTTAAGCTACTTTAAGTAGCTAACTACATAGTGGATTTCTATAAGATATTGAATTATATTCCTATCTACTGTGTCTGCACAACTAGAACATCAGGGTCTAGAATAAAGTAGATTATCTAATTAAATTATGTTATCCCAAGTAGGATCTTACTTGGTGCTTGAAGCGAATATTCATTTCCCATATAAATGCTTCCTTAGTTTCTTGATCAAAAACATGTATTTTATTCCTCTAGAGGCTAATGGTTATTCTGACACAAGGTC
>NW_022651745.1:0-3567 GCF_011064425.1 Rattus rattus
TGTGTATGTGTGGTGTGTGTATGTGTGTAGTGTGTATGTACATGTGGTATGTGTGTGGTATGTGTGTGTGTGGTGTGTGTGTGTGTGTGTGTGTGTGTGTGTGTGTGACACTGTCTTCTTTGGCTGTGGTTGTAGACTGAGTAAATGTAGAATACAAACTGAATCCCTGCATTCACCGTCTTCCACTTCCTGCCTGTACACACAGTGTGACTGGCTACCTGCAGCCCCTGCCTTCTCTGCACTGAGGTACTGTAACCCCTCAATGGAGACCCTAATGAACCCTGTCTTCCTTAAGTTACCCCTATCAAATGTGGTTTGCCACAGTAAAGGAACAAGTCCTGACTACTGACCAATATGATCTAAGGGGGACAATTCAGCCTTCGCTTATAATAAATCTGCTTGCTAAAGTGTGGGTTGTGTAACAGTATGGAGGCTGTCAGAACTCTGACGATGGTGAAAGGCTTCTGAACGTGCAGCAGCCAACAATTAATTTGATTCTGCTGAAATGTACCTGAGGTCCCAAGGGAGCATTCATCCGTGTAGCATGGCACCGCGCCACACGTTGTTCCTGTAGAACCTTAATGGTAGAATCATCACCATCATCGTCGTCGTCGTCGTCCTCCTCCTCCTCCTCCTCTCTCTCTCTCTGTCTCTCTCCTCTCTCTCTGTCTCTCTCCTCTCTCTCTGTCTCTCTCCTCTCTCTCTCTCTGTCTCTCTGTCTCTCTGTCTCTCTGTCTCTCTGTCTCTCTCTCTCTCTCTCTCTCTCTCTCTCTCTCTCTCTCACACACACACACACACACACACACACACACACACACACACTAATGAATTTGTCTTGGGAATTAAGAACGAGTTCCTCTTACTTTCTAAAGGGCCCTAAACATACTTCTGTGATTTTTTTGTGCTATGTATTTATGAGAATTAGCATTCTCCGCACTGAGGATTATAATATCAAAAGAATGCTCAAATAATGTTGAAAATTATTGGAGATGCTGTATGTCCTGCAGTATTCAATATTCAGCCAAGATACAATTTTTATGTAAAATAACATTAGCACACCCATGTCACTTGTGTAACAATTTGTTTTTGTGCTTAGTAAATATAGCAAAGTATTGGTCTGAAATACATTTACTTATGATCTATGTTTGATTCGTACATCTACTACATATGGATTCTGATGTTAATTCTGCTTCCTCAAGAGGGGTTGTCCCCGATGAGCGTCGAACACATACTCAGGTGCTCTCACGAGAACCTTCTCTACATTGTAACTGGTCAATAAAGGCTAGAGCCTGTGATTGGGCAGTGGAGGGGAAAGGTGGGACAGGAGGTTTTTAAAAGTGAGGGCAGGAAGAGAGGAGAGAAGAAGAGGGAAGGAGAGAGGATAGAAGAAGAGGAGGAAGCCATGATGGGGCAGAACCACTCGGCCAGGAGAAAGCACGAGTAACAAAGGGTCTCATAGCTGGGGAATAAGTTCATATAGTGCTAGTTCTGCCCAATCTAGGCACATAGCTTATGACTATAATAACTGGATTGTGCGTGTTTTGTATGGACATTGGGGGTTGGAAATTACTGCAACATACACACACCTAGATATCTAGACTTTTATAGCAAAAAAATTTCTCCGGTGAGAAGGAGTCATGTGTGGAAAACGCCTAAGAAGCTCTGCTTTACAGCAAGAGTTCAATTTATCTGCTGGAGGAGCAGGGCTGAAAACGCCGGCAAGACGGAGAGCATTTGGGGGCCTGGAGCATCCTTGGCTGTAATGGAGTCTTAAAAACCCGGCGGAATATGCTTTGCTTACAGCTGATGTGCAAGCACCAGGGGTGTGTGTGTGTGTGTGTGTGTGTGTGTGTGTGTGTGTGTGTGTGTTCAGAAGGAATCCTAGAGAGAAAAGCAGGGCATGACTTTGACATCCAAACACACTGGGGTAACCGCCACACAGAGAAAGGAAACAGCGCCTCTTCTTTCCTGTTGAGTTTAGGAGCGCCTATTTTGGGCACTTTTATTCAAGAAATGGAAATTGTGCTTAATTTCCATTTATCTTGTTCTCGGTCTCAAACCAGCAAAGGAGAGGATGATGGATCGCAAAACGTCAATCTCTCACCTAAAGAGAGGAAGAAAAGATTTATTTAAAGAATAAAATGTCACAGGGGCTCTTAGGAGAAAAGCTCCTGGGTTTGGATTTCCTCTTGACAGCCAGGCTTCCGAGTGAATAATTCTCCCTCTGTATCCATCTCATACAGAGTGTTCCCCAGATGCCTGTGAGTGTGGCCATGCAGTGCCAAATGCTTCCGTGCTCGAGGGTCCCTTTGTCAGTTTATCTGCCCGGGACGGAGTTTCAGTAGAGCTGTCCACGGCAAAGCCAACAGGTCTTCGAGGCTTTGATAAAGACGATACATGGAACTTCTGGAGGTTCTTGTCTCAGTGAAAATGGCTCCACGCGCTGTGGAGTCTCAGGTTTGGTGCTAGAAGATGTCTGTGGACAGTGAAACGCATGGTTTAGAGGATATAGAGAATTGACTGGTCCAGGAATGGTATGTGCATATGTGTGTGTGTGCTCATGTGTGTACATATGTGTGCATACATGTGTGTATGTATGTACACATGTGCACATGTGTGCACATATGTGCATGTGCATATATGTGTGCGTTCACACATGTGTGCACATGTGTGCATATGTGTGTGCATGTGTGTGCATGTGTGTACATATGTGTGCGTACATGTGTATATGTGTATACATGTATGCATATGTGTGCACATATGTGCATGCATGTGCATATGTATATATGTGTGCATTCATATGTGTGTGCACATGTGTGTGCATGTGTGTATGCATATGTGCATGTGCGTGTACGTGTCAGAAAGTCCCAGGAATCCTTAGCATCAAGATACAGTGTGTATACAGAATGCTTAGTATGTATTCTCTAACGTACCTCAAGTGCCTACAGCAGGGCCTCTCTGGCCCATGGTCAGCATTTGACAGTTATTTGTTCAAAAAATTCGATGTGAAAATTAGAAAACCCATCCTAGTGGTTTATATATAAACATGAATGTACGTTGTTTATGAAATGGATGTTTAGTTGCTGTTTTAAAAATCCAACAAATTAAAAACAGAACAGCACAAAGGCGAACTTATGACACCCTGAGTTGTCATCCAAATCGAACAGTTTTGGCAAGACCACTACTCAAAGTTCCCTAGATAAATGGGATATTTTTCTAAATACCCTTCCATGTAGAATGGCCATATACCAAACTCTAGTGGCTGGTGCCTTGGTTTGCAGCATGCTGGGGTAGATGATTCTCTGTCTTTAGGTTTCTGTGTTTCCCTGGTGGCTCGATGAACTGGGGGCCTCCTCCTCCTCCTCCTTTTCCTCCTGCTGCTATGGAGTGGTTGACTGGAGCAGGACTGCAAAGGGCCCAGAAATTTCCTGTCATTGTGGGAAAGCAGAGTAGGGAAGAATGAGGCTACATGTCAAAAGCCAGAATGAGCCAGTCTCTTTTATGAACTAACATGCTACTAGAAACAAGGGAGTTCTCATTTGAACCCTGAAGATGGAAGGGACAGTG
>NW_022651746.1:0-3511 GCF_011064425.1 Rattus rattus
CCCAAAGGGAAAGCGCTTGGGGAGGGGAAGCTGCCCCCAGAGCCTCAAGCCTAGAGGAAGCCCTAAATCCTCGCAGAGCCCCCCGCCCCCCGCCTTCCCCTCTTTCTCTCAGCAAAGCTGCCTCCTAAGAGGTGAAGCCAGAGTTTCCAGCAGCTCACCTCCCACCAAGTAGGAAAGAAGCATGGCGGGATTCTGGCCCTGCTTGGTCCACACCCACCCTTCCTTATGTCAGGAGTGGCCAGGAAAATGAGTTGCACAGCAGGAAATGGTCTACAGGCAATCACCAGGAGCAGGGCACTTGAGTGGGAATGAAGTCTTGTTAGGCATGATTCGTTTTGAGTCTGTGAAATGATATTTTTTAAAGGAAGCTTCTGATTCAATCCTATGGGCCAGATTGAAGGCATTGGTGAATGTGTATTTGTGGTTTAAATAGAGGTGGTGTCGCTTTGTTCTACATTGAGGAGCAAATGTTGTGCAGAGATGTATTATGGGTGATACTTGTTAGGCACTTGTCCTTTTTTTATTGTAATACAGACATCTACTTAAGAGACTTGAGCAAGTGCAGAAGAACTTATGCTGCTCAGGGCTTCTCTGCTTCCACAGGCAGCTGCTTCTTTTCTCAGCTTTTCTGGCAGCTAACTCTATACTCGTTGTCCTTATCAACTGATTCCAATAACAATAAAGTAATAGATTTTCATCTTTATATCCATTGCTCATTAGAAATTGCTTTATAGAAAGATATAACTGAAAAGTTTTAATAGTCCTTTATTTATAATAGGGCTCCAGTGGTCCAGAATCTTTTACTGTCTACCACTACAATGGATTGAAGCAGTCAAATTATAATGAAAAGGTATGAGAATTCACATAGTAATTTGTCTTCAGCTGGGTTGGTGAACTGTATGCAGGGGTGACTGTGTCTGAGTCCCCTGCATTTGCTAATTCAAGACGCTGTTCCAGGAGTCTCCCTGCGGTGACACGTGTGTAAGACCTGGCTGTATTCAGTTCTACCAAGATGTAACCTGCCTGCAAGCTCTATGTGGGTCTATGGAGTATTCATTTCACTGTGACAAAATAGCTGTTTACTCTGTATACAATGTTACTCTGGACTGTGGATTTATTTCCAAGTCGGCAGTTCTGCATAATCCATAGAAGGTTGTTATTCATCCATTTAAATGCAGAAGTAGATAACACTGACTTGTTTTGTTTTGTTTTTGTTTATTTATCAAAATGGCAGTATTGAGTATTTACCCTCTGAGGTCAGTGTTGTCTATATGGCTGCTTTGCAGAGGGGCCTCAGCCCAGGTAAGCATCTTGTCCAGGGCCAGAAAATGGCAGAGCTGGGACTGAAACTTATGGAATGGAGGCCAGAGCCTGTGCTTTTAGCCACTTCTTTTTGTACCTCTCCTTGCTAAGTCAAAGACAAGGCACACAGATGCCTTGTGTCTGACTATACAAGCCTCATTCAAGGCTTTTGTCTGAGCACTTCACTCTTTTGAATGAAATGTCAGTTTTTGTGTTCTTGTGGCAAGTCTCTTGTCTTTACATTTATTCTGGGGAAAGCCACGGTCGGTATAGCCAATATTGGAAGAGTTTCATCTTGCCAATTTGATCTCATGTTGTTTGGAGGATGGCTACAGAAACTAGATCATGATAGATACATTACTTTAGTAAAACCAAACTAAAAGGCTAAATTTTACTTTTATTTTCATAACAATGTATAAATCAAAACCTTTCATATTCCCGAAACTCTTTTCTTGAGTTTATTGCTATCTATAATAGAGTATAATCAGTATGAGCTCCCGGGTGCTGTTTCTTATCGCGTATTAATGAGTGCTCACCTGGTTGGTGAAGTTTGCCTAGCTTCGTCATCACGAAATATTAATTCACTGCCACAGTCCCTGCAAGGTAGTCAAATATTATCCATATTTTACAGATGAGGCCTCTGAGACAGGGAGATTAAGTGACTCACCCAGAGTCACCCAGCAAGTCATTGACAGAGCAGGGATTGGAACTGAGTTCCTGATTCCCAATCCTGTCCTTGGTCTGCTTGGCCACGCTACCTCTATATAGTAAGTCTTCAAATCATGCTTGTGACAAGCGTCTGACATACTAACACAAGATCAGAAATCAAGACATATGGAGTATTAACATGACATACTATGTAACAACCGTAAAAGCAACGCATGCATGTCATTTATTCAACAGTATAAGGTCCTGAAGTTATGCAAGGGCTAGAAGCAGGGCTGAGAGCTCAGTCAAGTACCACTCAAGATACCAGACTTAAAAACCAGGAGAATGCTAGTCCAGGCTGCAGCCGGCAGGCAAGGCAGCACACGCTGTGGAGACCACAGAGTAGATCACCGCTCTGCAGAGGGCTCCCTGCTCTGATGCTGTGAGCAGCTGGAGAAACAGGTCCTGCCCTGACTTACATTCCTTTTAGACAGCAATTTAGAGAGTAGCACTTTTGTTCTGTGGTTGGAAAATGTGAATTATAATTTTAATATAAAAAAATGTATTTCACCTTAATGCCTTTAGACTTCCCTAAAAATGTAAAATTTATAAACCTAATTATATGACCTAGTAATGAATCCTTTACCTATGTCAGTTGTGTTCTTGAGGGAACTCTTGCTGAAGGCCGAGAGCTTGTTTCTTTTGGCTCCTTGGTCACATAGCTCATGGCTTTTATGTTAGAGCGTAATTGCAATCATGTGTATCAAACACTGAGTGAATAACTACACATCCTCTGGAGGAAGGCAGTCCTATAGCCACCCCTTTTAATCACATAGTTAATACAAAGTTAACATGAAGTTATGTGTTTCATATACACATTGTGTCCTTCATAGTGAGTTAGGGTTCTACTGCTATGTCAAATAATTTCAAGTATTTTCTTTAAAAAAAAATAAGCAAAATAATGCTTTCTGGTGTCTTCCCGACAAATTATATCAAATATGATTATTGCCACAGGTAGTTTACCCTGTCACCCTTCCATAACTCCTGTGTCTGTCCTCACATCTTTTGTGATTTTTTTTCTCCATGATTTTCATACGGTGTAAAATATACTCAAGAACTGCATTTCAAAAACCATTCCGTCCAGAGACAGCGGATCCCATTAACATGCATGCACGTCCTCTTCACCCAAGTGCACCTCAGAGTGCAGAGCTCTGCTCTGTTGAGTAGCAGGAGCAACCGATTGCCTTGGTAGCCCAGCCAGAGGAGCTAGAGCTTGCTGTGTGGACACTGGGGGGAGACACATCCTGTGGTTCATCATCTAAAGAACGATCTTTCATCGTAAACTGTGCTTATGATTCACCTGGTTTCTTTGTATTTTTTTTTTTTTGTCTTGATCTGGAATTCTCAAGTTTACCAGCTAACTAGCGCTTAAAATTTGTGCCACCATCTCATTCACAAATTTACTTTGCAGATGCTATAGCTGGGCATAATTCTTATCAAAACAGTTAGATGTAAAGCTCCACATAACTTTCCGGGAGGCCTTAGGAACAGACTTGCCTGG
>NW_022651747.1:0-3591 GCF_011064425.1 Rattus rattus
ACACACACACACACACACACACACACACACACACACACACACAGAGAGAGAGAGAGAGAGAGAGAGAGAGAGAGAGAGAGAGAGAGAGAGAACCCTCTTTGCCCAACTCTTCAAAGGATACCTATGAGATAGGAAAGCAGAGAAAAGTCCTTAGGCATTCTGTTCAAAGCTACAAGTCTCTCATTTCCACTAATACAGCAATCTATGGTTACTGTTGACTACCTCTCCTTAATTCATTTAACATGCTATACATAAAAGGATGAAGAAGTAGTGCTATAATTTAATTAGATCTCCATGCAGCTCCTATAGAAAACATGTTGGTTGATTAAGTAGGGAAGCCTGTGCTCACTCCACTTGCACAACCAAGTCCATCCATCCACCCATCCATCCATCTACCCATCCATTCATCTATCTGCCCATCTACCCAGCCATCCATCTTTCCATCCACGTACCACCCACCCACCCGCCCACCGTTACAGTCTTAGGATCTTGATGAGGTCCATGGGTTTTCTTGACAGTTAAGAATTAAAAAAGCAGGATAAATCTTGGCCTGCAACAATTAGCAGCAGGGAAAATCTCAGACACAGAAAACGGAATGGAACAGTGAAGAAAGGCTTTCACTAGGGTGAGGAAACACAGCAAAGCGCACAGAGAGAAAGAACTCTGAAAAGCAGAGTGGAGAGCTCAGGAGCCCAGGGTTCAGTTCTCCTTCAGGACTGGGTGCTTTAAAGGCCTTTGAGAGACCTTTGGGCAGTCTGAACAGAGACAAGGACACTGATAGGTCTGCAGCTTTGTGGTAAATATGCGTGGAACTGGCCTTGAACTTGTGTGAATGGACTCATTGGCAAGGGGCCTACTCGCAGGAGAAAAGGCCCGCCAGGTCTTGGTCTCTGGTCAGGAGTGAGAGGAAGAAGCCAGAAGTTTGCCTGTCTTATTATCTACTTTTGTGACCCTTCTCGTCTCACTGTCTACTAAGATCTATCTAATTCCTAGTCCCTCAAACCTACTCATCCACCTGTTCCTTACACCCTCCTCCCATCCACACATCGTCCCATCCATCTACCTACCCACCCTCCTGTCCATCTATCCGTCCATCCGTCTGTCCATCCATCCATCCATCCATCCATCCATCCATCCATCCATCCATCCATCCATTCGTCTACCCAACCAGCTTTCCATCCATCCATCCATCCATCCATCCATCCATCCATCCATCCATCCATCCATCCATCCATCTACCCAGTCAGGTTTCCATCCACACATCCTTTATTGAAGTTAAGCAGTGAAGTCCCAATGTTAAACAGAGACTTGTCCTCAAAGTTCATAGCTTATAGATCTACAAAAAAGAAAGGTTAACAGGCAGCAATGCCCCTCCTGGTGAGGTGGGGCTACAGTTTCTCCAGTCCCTGCTGCAGAACCACTTGGAACCAATTGCTTCAGCCCTTTGAGTGATTTGCTTAGTTTTTAAGTGCTTCCCCACAGAGCCTCATTCTGGTAAAGGCTCGATGCTGAGGATGAGCTCTTGGGAGATGGCGAATCCTGCAGGAAGTAAGGCTTCATTTAGAAAGGACTTCAAAGTCATTGGGAGTGTGAGCTTGAAGGAGACACGTCCCAGCATCACAGGAGTGGTTTAGGTCTGCCAGCCTCTACCATGTGTTCTTGTCCTATGCGTGCCATGGAGCCAAAGCAGCAGGGTCAACGGATCTCCTGCAGAAACCTTTCACCTACTTCCTGGCATATAAATGACAGGTGTCCTACCAAAGCCACCAAATGCCCTTTCTATCTCTGTGCTCTTATTTCCAATAAAGTTTCATCATAGCAGTGTTTATACACGTTAGATATTACATAATCACAAATGCATATTCAACATTTATTTCTAATTATCTTATTTATACACCTTATTGCATACCTAATTACAGTGAGATCATTATGATCATATAACACTTAATCAACACTTATAAATCAAGTGATTTATGATGATTGAGATTTTTTTGTTGCTGTACTTTTTTTTTTTTAACAAAACAATTATTTATTTATTTCATGTATAGGAGTACACTGTGACTATCTTCAGACACACCAGAAGAGGGCGTCGGATCTCATTACGGATGGTTGTGAGCCACCATGGGCTTGCTGGGAATTGAACCCTGCTCCATGTTTACATTTCTCAGGCCTCCTTCTGTTTCTCTCAAGCCCTCCAGGAGTGAAGTCGCTGAGTTAGAAGCCAGGAACCTCAACAACTGGAACTCAGGGAAGACAGGGACTGACGTTTTGGGGCTGAGACTGCAAATACTTATCTTGTTTGTTTGATTCTAACACTGTACTGAGTGGGAAAACATTTTCTTTCGTAAAAATTACAGCACCTCGGGGTTGGGGATTTAGCTCGGTGGTAGAGCGCTTGCCTAGGAAGCACAAGGCCCTGGGTTCGGTCCCCAGCTCTGAAAAAAAGAACCAAAAAAAAAAAAAAAAAAAATTACAGCACCTCAACTCATGGCCGCTGCAATGGAAAATTGTGTAACTAGGGCAAATCCAAGTTGAATGTTTAAAAGAGTTTACACTGGTCGCACTCTAAATGTCTCTGGCTCTCAGTAAAAAAAATGAAGTCACTCAGGAGGAAAACATCCAACTCGGGTCAGACAGGGTTTCTGAGGATCAACAATAACAGACTACACACACACACATTAGCAAACACAAGAAAATGCCCTTTTATGAATGAAAGCCAGGACAAAAAGTACTGACGAAGAGTTACACATACAGACCAGTGAGCTGCCTCAAGGGGAGAGCTCTTGTCTCGTGCTCTGTTCTGTTGCCCTGGTAAGACACCATGGTCAAGGCAACTCATAGAAGAACGCATTCAGTGGTGGCGGCTTACATGGAGGGGTGAGTCCACTCCCATCATCTCAGGAAACAGTGCAGGCAGGCAGGCAGGCACTGAAGCAGTAGCTGAGAGCTCCCATCTTGAAACGACAGACAAGAGACAGAGAGAAAGACCGAGAGCTCTAACTAAGAATAGTGTGGGCTGGGGTTGGGGATTTAGCTCAGTGGCAGAGCGCTTGCCTAGGAAGCGCAAGGCCCTGGGTTCGTCCCCAGCTCCGAAAAAAAAAAAAAAAAAAAAGAATAGTGTGGGCTTTTGAAATGTCAAAGCCCACTCCCAGTGACACATTTCCTCCAAAGCCCAAACAGTCCTATCAACTGGGAACCAAATATTCAGACATACAAGCCCACAGAGGCCGTTATCATTCAAACCACCACGCCATGCAAGCCACAAGTCCTGGGGTGGATCCTGAACCCATGTGGTGGAAGGAAAATAGCCACAAAGTTACCATCTGACCTTTACATGTGGGCTGTGACATTCACGCATGTGTGTGTGTGTGTGTGTGTGTGTGTGTGTGTGTTTCTCAAAAGAAAGAGGTGTTACAATGATCCTGACTGTGCCCTCTGCTTTCTGGTTTCTTGGTCCTGTGATCACTCCCTCTCGTGAGTATCTTTGCTGCAATGTCATCCACCATGTTGTGACCAGCCAGGGAGATCTTCTCCAGAGCCTGTGCCACGGTGACTAAATATTCAGCCTCCAAAACTGTGACAACATAGACC
>NW_022651748.1:0-3593 GCF_011064425.1 Rattus rattus
TCCACCTATCTCTCTCTCTATCCATCTACCTACCTATCTCTCTATCTCTATCTATCTATCTATCTATCTATCTATCTATCTATCTATCTATCTATCCATCCATCTACCTCTCTATCTCTATCTATCTATCTATCTATCTATCTATCTATATATCTATCTATCTATCTATCTATCTCATCCCAGACAGCACACAACTTCAGGAAAATGCTTAAGGTTGCAGAGAGTACATTTTGAATCCTTATAAGACCGAAAAACTATCTGCTGTAGCATTAGCTCATCCGAGTGCTAGACTTTCAGTTAGATACAGCCTTATTTGCATGCCCAAAGGCTGAGCTTACTCAAAGTCTCCCAGACCCAGCTGCTTCACAGGACCACGTCTTGGCTCCTGAGGGCTGGGCCATATGCACCGTTTGGGATTTTCTTGAGGGCATATTCAGTACTCTGCTATAGGCTTTTTAATTAACTGAACGCTCACTAGAGAAATGTTTAGCTGTGGGAGCTAGAGAAATGGATTTAAAAAAAGGAAATACACAGTTTTATTGTTATGAGGTAACTCAGAATCTCCAATAATTTGGTTTTTGTTTTTACAATCAATACAAGACTAATTCTTTGAATCAGTCATTGGGGAACAAGATTTTCTAATGAAAGAAAAAAAAGTCTTGTATTAAGAAGGGAAGCCAGTCATCACAGAGCAATTAACTTTCCCATGATACCCAACTGCTTGTAACTATCAACACACTAAAGTCCATCACTAGGATACTGTAGAACAGCACACAAGTAACGTTTAGACTCTTATAATGAGTAAAATAAAAAACAGTCTAGGCACAGTCTATTACTTTTTTCCCTCCATCTTTATTAAATTGGGTATTTCTTATTTACATTTCAATTGTTATTCCCTTTCCCGGTTTTGAGGCAACTGATATATGTATCCATCGAAAAGACAGAGAGAGAGGAGACACAGACAGATTTTTATCATGTAAATGATGTTCAGTTTTTAAAGAGGATTCCAGAGAATGACATGATTTACATTCAATAATTTCTGTCATTTGCTTTTGTTCAGACACATTTCCTGAATGGCCAGTAATCACTACTACTTCATGGGTCCAACTTCCTGGGGTCCAACTTCCGATCTGCATGGGAGTCTGTTCTTAGCTTCCTTTGAGCTTATTGAATGTTTCCTTAGAATTTGATTCTGCTCTCTAACACTGAGTACCCATCACTGAGGCCACTTCCCTTTCTGATTTCATCTCTGTCATCAGAAGAGACTCTGTATAAAGCCCATTACTGCTTAGTGGTTCCATGACTATTTCCTTTAGCAATAATATTTTATTGTATTATTTGGGACACAGTCTTTCTATAGCTAAGGTTTGCCTCAAAGTCACAATTTAGTACAAGCTAGCCACAACCTGTAATTTTCTTGTGTCAGCTACCTTAATGCTGGAATTATAGGAATGTAAGAATTTCAAGAAGTTTATTTTGCATGACACAGTTGTCAAACACTTTGGTTAGTTAGAACATGCGGTCTATGTAGTCTAAGGTGAACCATCCTTTCAAATCATTGCTATTTTCAGATCATTTTTATTTTCTTTGAAGATTCTTTTTCATATATATTCTTAATCAGGATTGGTTCAAGGCTATGTTTAGGAATATGCATCTATATACATATATGAGTGCAATGATAATAAAAAAGGAGGCCATGGATTTGAAGGATAGTGGAGACTTATGTAAGAGAGGGTTTGAAGAGAAGAAAGGCAGAAAAGGACAGAGAGAAGTTGTAATTAAATTATAATCTCAACAACTGGGACAGGTTCATATGAACTCATAGACTGATTCAAATCTGTGCAGAGTCCCCTGAATATATTGTAGCTTTCAGCTTAGTATTTTTTATGAGACTCCTGAGTGTGAGAATGGATGGACCTTGAACTCTTATGCCTTTCCTTGGGGCTCTTTTCCTTCTGTTGGGTTCTTTTGTCCAAATTCGATGTGATAATTTTTGTTTTTATCTTTCTATATTTTTCTTTGTTATATTTTGCTATCTCTTAGAAGCCTGTTCTCTTCTAATGAGAGACAGAAAGGAAGTGGATCCAAGGGGAGGGAAGTGGGGGAAGAACTGGGAGAAGTAAAGGGAGGAGAAACTGTAATCAGATTATATTAGATTATATGAGAAAAGAGTTGAACACTGACTAACATTAGAGAGAGAGAGAGAGAGAGAGAGAGAGACAGACAGAGACAGAGACAGAGACAGAGACAGAGACAGACAGAGAGAGACAGAGAGAGACAGAGAGAAACAGAGAGACAGAGATAGAAATAGAGACAGAAGAGACAGAGCACACCCATGTTGGAGGTTTTTAATCACGTCCCTCTTGGAGATCTGGAGTCCTGCAGAAGAAAGTGAGGAAGAGTTGTGGGAGTCAGAGGAGTTGAGGACACTGGGAAAGCACAGCTAATAGAATCGACTAAGCAGGGTTCATGGGGGTTCACAGAGTCAGCATGGGTCTGCGCTCTGTCCTCTGCATATATGCTATGGTTGTTTACTTGGTGTTTTTGGGTGAATCCTTACAGTGGGAGTGGGGGTTTCTCTGATTCTTTTGCCTGCTGTTTGGACTCTTCCTCCTATTGGATTGCTTTGACCAAGCTTGGGGTTAGGCTCTGTGCCCCATGTTGTTGTAACTTGTTACTCTGTGTTTGATTGATGTCCGTGTGTGGACTGCTCTTTTCTGGGGAAAGATAGGAGAGGGATCTGGGAGAAGGAAGATGGGGAAGTCTAGGAGGAGTAGAGGGAGGGGAAGCTGTCAGGATATGAAAATAAAAAAAAATCTATTTTCAATAAAAGGAAAAATAAATTATAATCTAAAAAAGAAAACTAAAAATTTACGTGTCAATGGTAGAATGACTACATTTTAGTAACAGTATATTTTATTGAATTATATTTTTGTAAAGTATTTTAAGTGCTCAATACTGTAGCAACATCCATGATATTTTTAGCTACGAGGTTGTAAACAAATAGGGATGGCATAGCACTATTTCAGTTTGGATCAACACATATTTATGTGCTATATTCATAGAGGAAAAACTAGAATAAATTATCCACAAATAAAAAAAATCAGAATTGCTTCAGAAATTTCATTTCTCATAATTTCCTGGGGAAGCTTAGGTTCCAAGATTATAGAATGAATTGAAAAATGTTCTGTTTGTCTAGACCAGTGGTTCTCAACCTCCCTAATGCTGTGACCCTTTCATACAGTTCCTCTTGTTGTGGTGACCCCCAACCATAAAATTCTTTTTGTTTTACTTCGGAACTGTAATTCTGCTGTTGTTATGAATTGTAACGTAAGTATGTTTTTTGATGATCTCAGGCAACCCCTGTGAAAGGGTCATTGGATCCCCAAATAGGTCATAACCAACGGGTTGAAAACCACTGGTCTAGACTATGCAGAAATATAAGTATGACTGTGCTTGTATCATGTGTAAATACAGAGTCATTACTGGGGAGTACAGTGTACTGGTGTAATGACACGGAGATAGTGAAAATGGTGAATAAGCAGATGCTAATGCAATATACTCGAATCTCCTAGTCGGGCATTCGCATCTCA
>NW_022651749.1:0-3585 GCF_011064425.1 Rattus rattus
AAGCCACTACCTAAAGACTATACATGGACTGACCCTGGACTCTGACCTCATAGGTAGCAATGAATATCCTAGTAAGAGCACCAGTGGAAGGGGAAGCCCTGGGTCCTGCTAAGACTGAACCCCCAGTGAACTAGACTGTTGGGGGGAGGGCGGCAATGGGGGGAGGGTTGGGAGGGGAACACCCATAAGGAAGGGGAGGAGGGAGGGGGATGTTTGCCCGGAAACTGGGAAAGGGAATAACACTCGAAATGTATACAAGAAATACTCAAGTTAATAAAAAAAAAAAAGTAAAAAAAAAAAAAAATAGCATCTCCGATGCACATATAAATTCAAAATGACTACTGATGCATCCCCTGGGCATGCATGAGTCTGCATCGAATAGAGTTCTAGTGCTGAAAGGAGTAGTCACAACCCACCCTTTCCTAAGCAAGAAGCTATCTCTAACTGATAACCACTCATAAACAAAAAAATAGTATCAGTCAGTGGAATTTTGGTAGAGATGCAAAACAATCTGAAAGGCAAGCCTAATGCTGAGCAGTAGAGTACCTACACAAACAAACTCAATAGCATCTTTGGAAGTTCTTTACATCTTTATCTCACATTTTGGCACAGTTATTTAATATTTTGTTTTGTATATTGCGCTTCCAGTTCTGTGTTTTACAGGATGCTAACCAACCTCTCTGAATCTCTATGTGTTTCTTGTGCTTTTGGCACCTTCATTTTGTTTGTTTAGTCCTATTCATATTTGTGTTTGTATTATCTTATCATCCTCATCATTACCATTATTATACTATTATAATATTATAATAGTATTAGATTCTTGTTTCCTTACTAATGATGGAAATAAAGAATTTGGATGTGAAAGGAACCAGAGTTGAGAAAGAGCTCTGAGAAGTTGGGGAGTGGACACAATAATATTATTTATACAAACAAATATATTTTCAGTAAATAAGAATAAAATGAAGAATTGAAACTGATCAAAATTTCATTTCAAAGCATCTTGCCACCAATAGGAGATAAAGTTTAATTTTTACATGAATAAACTGTACTTGGTGAAAGACTAGAAATAGTGTTAAATAATGTTTAAATTTATGAGTGTTAGGAATTCATTCGTGGAGATAAAATACTCCAAAATATATAAAATTAGCTAAATAATAACTAAATTACATATAAATAGATAAATTTTCAGATATGTTGATATATATTCAAATAATAGGTATATATTTTCACATATATATGTCTATATATGTATTGAATGAGAGTCAGTGAGATAGAGATCAAGAAGAAAGAGAGAGAAATCATTGCGTTAAAGGCTCCCCATAAGAACAACAATACCAACCAACCAGACCGCCAGAGCTTTCAGCTACTAAACCACCAACCAAAGAACACACATGGAGAGACCTATGGCTCCAGCTGCTTAAGTAACAGAGGTTGGCCTTGTCAGGCATCAATGGGAGGGGAGGACCTTGGCCCTGTGAAGACTTGATGCCCCAGGGTAGGGGAATGCAAGCGTGGGGAGGTGGGTGTAGTTGGGTGAATGGGGAGCATCCTCATAGAAGCAGGGGCAAGAAGGATAGAGTTGGGGTTTCCTGAGGTAAAACAGGTAAAGGGGATAACATTTGAAATGTAAATAAAGAAATAAATAAAGAAAATATCCAATTAATTTTCCAGAAGCTGAGAAACAAAATATATACATATTAAATATATACAAGAAACATAAATTAGGTTTGAATAAATAAAATATTTTAAACAGACAAAAATTTAACATTTGACATTGCAAAGTTCACTCTACAAAATCTGAACTACTGTTTTTTGAAGTGTTAAGAATATAAAAATATATGCTCAGTGTTAGTCGTACCAAATATGAAAGCAGCAAATCATTCTTTCTTATCTTTAACTAGATATACTTTTGCTAGATAAAACTGAGAAATTCAGCTTAATTAAATAATTGTTTTCAGTTCTAAAACTTGACTCTTTCTTGGGAAAGCTCATTAAACATAAGTCTTACCATCCATAACAGACACATATGCAGTTTGATTTACAAGATTCTCATAGCACTCTGAAAAATAATAAAATATGTTCTAACCAAAACATATTTTGAAAAATATGTTCAGCTTTTTCTTGTAAATTTAATATTACAGTTCATGCTCAGTGACTTTTTTATGCAAAAGAAGTAGTTTAACAGACATAACGAAAAAACATTTACTGTAAGACATTATGTTCAATTTTACTTAGAAAAAAAACAGTTTGATTTGTTTTATAGAATTCTATATTTATGCGCCTAGAGTTTTCTAATAAAAGAAAATGGTTACAAATATTATCCTCCATTTAAAAACCAACTCTACAATAAAAAAGCATCAGAAAATGTTTTCAAAGCTGACATACTCTGATGAACAAGTAATTGAAAGAATCAGTTCTGTGTTAGCCACTCCCTACTCACAGGAAGCTAGTCCTTGAGCAGGGAAAAAATACAGGCAGGCTCCAGCACTCCAGAATTTCTATCATGTTACTAAAGTACTTCTGTTGATCTTTCTTGCAGATGAATATTACACATAGCATAACGACAAATAAGGAGAGCTGGAAAGATCATACTGAGTTGCCTATCAACTTCAGTCACTATTTTCTCTGTGTCACCGAAGGTTAAGTATTCGAGAAACCCAATAGCATAAGAAACTTTGCTATATTCAGAAGAGTAAATTCTACAATCACCAAATTCTTCTTCGAATAAATATTACAGGATATGATTCTAAAAGCTAAGAAACAAAATATACAAACATTAAATATATCACAAGAAGCATAAATTTGGATGAAACAAATCAACTATTTTAAACATACAACAAAATGTAACATTTGACATTGCAAAGTTCACTTTGACAAAATTTTGAATCTCTGTTGTTTTTGAAGTGTTAAGAAAATAAAAAGATAAGTCATACATAGAAGAACATTTTGCAAAGCTGTATTTTCTTATTAACTTATTTTATTAATAAAGAATTCATAGTTGAGTGAAAGAAAGAAAACTCAATTTGAAAGAAGAGCAATGGTTTGAAAATACTTGAAATAAAATAGGTGTGGGTTACAAATAAGGTTATAAGAATATATCAAGTCTGGCTGCCACCGCGGAGAGCCCGTGGGCAGAACCCCGCGAGCGAACTTGAGCCTTGGGACTACAGGTAAGACTAACTTATCTGCTGCAAGTGACTTGCCTGGTGGAATCGGGACAACAGAGGCAGAATCCCTCTAGGACCAGGCACGTCCTGTGTTTACCGGAAGTCCCACACCCGCGGATCCCGGCCCGCAGCAGCTCTCTGCTCCCAGAACCCGTGGGAGAGATACCTTACCGCCTGGTCAGGTGGGCACTCCTGAGGCTGCAGAGCGGAAGAGACCACCAACACTGCCCACCCCTGCCCACATCCCTGACCCAAGAGGAAACTGTACAAGGCCTCTGGGTTCCTGTGGGGGAGGGCCCAGGAGCAGCAGGAGCCCTGCCTGAGACACCGCCGGAACCTGAAGGAAACAGACCGGATAAACAGTTCTCTGCACCCAAATCCCGTGGGAGGGAGAGCTAAACCTTCAGAGAGGCAGACA
>NW_022651750.1:0-2017 GCF_011064425.1 Rattus rattus
AATCCAGCCCTACAAAGGAAAATAAATGGTAAAGCACAATATAAGAAAGCAAGCTACAGCCTAGAAAAATATAGGCAGGGCAAGTTTTCATGAATGGAGCTGCAGTTTCTAAGCGAATTCTCTTCGTTCCAAGTGGGACTCATTTGTATAAATGGTTGCCAAGATACTCATTCAGTCTTTTGACAGAAAGTGGTTCTTATCAGATTAACTTGGTTGAAGGTGGACCTTGGTTTGTAGCGTAGTTTTTCACATTATAAACAGGCAGTTTTGCCAGTAAGGGCTACTATTTGGCGTATTCTCTTTGTTAAGTGGGACTCATTTTGTCGTAGTTTCAGATACCTGTTTAAGTAAGTGTTTGGCAATTGGAATTGCAGTTTCTTGCTCCAGATGTGCTTGGTTGGAGGTGGGCTGGCTTGTAGCATCGTAGTTTTCACGATATAGGCTAAGCAAGTTTTGCTGTATGGAGCTCCACTTCTAAACTATCTTGATTCCTACTGGGACATGTTACCAGGTCGTGCTAGTGGGAACTAACTGAATTCACAAAGAAACAGTGTTTCAGGTCGTGAGAATGTTGCTGTATCCCGAACAGTCCACTTATCACTATTGCGGCCTATTGGGAACTAACTGAATTCACCAAGTTACTTAGATGAGGCTGACGAAATTTTGATAAATCTTGAAAAGTACACATGTTACCAGGTCGTGCTAGTGGGAACTAACTGAATTCACAAAGAAACAGTGTTTCAGGTCGTGAGAATGTTGCTGTATCCCGAACAGTCCACTTATCACTATTGCGGCCTATTGGGAACTAACTGAATTCACCAAGTTACTTAGATGAGGCTGACGAAATTTTGATAAATCTTGAAAAGTACACATGTTACCAGGTCGTGCTAGTGGGAACTAACTGAATTCACAAAGAAACAGTGTTTCAGGTCGTGAGAATGTTGCTGTATCCCGAACAGTCCACTTATCACTATTGCGGCCTATTGGGAACTAACTGAATTTCACCAAGTTACTTAGATGAGGCTGACGAAATTTTGATAAATCTTGAAAAGTACACATGTTACCAGTTCGTGCTAGTGGGAACTAACTGAATTCACAAAGAAACAGTGTTTCAGGTCGTGAGAATGTTGCTGTATCCCGAACAGTCCACTTATCACTATTGCGGCCTATTGGGAACTAACTGAATTCACCAAGTTACTTAGATGAGGCTGAAGAAATTTTGATAAATCTTGAAAAGTACACATGTTACCAGGTCGTGCTAGTGGGAACTAACTGAATTCACAAAGAAACAGTGTTTCAGGTCGTGAGAATGTTGCTGTATCCCGAACAGTCCACTTATCACTATTGCGGCCTATTGGGAACTAACTGAATTCACCAAGTTACTTAGATGAGGCTGACGAAATTTTGATAAATCTTGAAAAGTACACATGTTACCAGGTCGTGCTAGTGGGAACTAACTGAATTCACAAAGAAACAGTGTTTCAGGTCGTGAGAATGTTGTTGCTGTATCCCGAACAGTCCACTTATCACTATTGCGGCCTATTGGGAACTAACTGAATTCACCAAGTTACTTAGATGAGGCTGACGAAATTTTGATAAATCTTGAAAAGTACACATGTTACCAGGTCGTGCTAGTGGGAACTAACTGAATTCACAAAGAAACAGTGTTTCAGGTCGTGAGAATGTTGCTGTATCCCGAACAGTCCACTTATCACTATTGCGGCCTATTGGGAACTAACTGAATTCACCAAGTTACTTAGATGAGGCTGACGAAATTTTGATAAATCTTGAAAAGTACACATGTTACCAGGTCGTGCTAGTGGGAACTAACTGAATTCACAAAGAAACAGTGTTTCAGGTCGTGAGAATGTTGCTGTATCCCGAACAGTCCACTTATCACTATTGCGGCCTATTGGGAACTAACTGAATTCACCAAGTTACTTAGATTCGGCTGACGAAATTTTGATAAATCTTGAAAAGTACACATGTTACCAGGTCGTGCTAGTGGAACTAACTG
>NW_022651751.1:0-3587 GCF_011064425.1 Rattus rattus
TCCTCAGCTGTGAATTCTTTGTTTAGCTCTGAACCCCATTTTTTAATAGGGTTATTTGTCTCCCTGCGGTCTAACTTTTTGAGTTCTTTGTATATTTTGGATATAAGGCCTCTATCTGTTGTAGGATTGGTAAAGATCTTTTCCCAATCTGTTGGTTGCCGTTTTGTCCTAACCACAGTGTCCTTTGCCTTACAGAAGCTTTGCAGTTTTATGAGATCCCATTTGTCGATTCTTGATCTTAGAGCATAAGCCATTGGTGTTTTGTTCAGGAAATTTTTTCCAGTGCCCATGTGTTCCAGATGCTTCCCTAGTTTTTCTTCTATTAGTTTTGCAGAATCCTCTTAAAGCTCACCCTTTCACTTAGAGATAAGCATCTTTAATTTTAGGACAGTAACTCCTGTTTTTACGTTTGCACTTTTTTTAATCAATGGAGGTATTCTAAAGAGTGGTGATTCTTATTAATTGATTTTAAATTTTAACTGATGAGTGAAATTCTTTTTTGCTGTATCACTTTTGTTTCTTTATATCCATTCATTTTGATGTCACCAGTGAATGTCATTAATTTTCCCAATTGCATGTTCTGCTAAGTTTTAATAAATATGTCATGATTTTCATTTTAAGGGTTTATGAACCATTTAGTTATTTACTATTTGAACCAATTAGCAAAACTGTTTCTACAAAGAATTCTGCATCTAATTTCTGCTAACGCCACCACAAGCAACTCCCTAAGGCAAACCTCTAGGAGAAGAGTTGTTGAGTTTTACATGGAGCACAATTTAAACAGCAATTGTTATTCAGAATCCTGCTATTTGGTATCCTCTCCAAAGTGACGTTGTCAGTGGCTGAAACATGAACTAAGCTAGTTGGCAAAATGTTGTGCCATAGTGTTATTATTTATGTGATTCTAACCATTGGTGAGACTAATAGTATTTTTATTAATTATATATGCTTTAAAAATTCTAGGAACTGTGTAGTTATCCTTTAAGTTCTTCAGAGAACAGAAAAAAATTGATTTTGTTGTAGCAAAATTTATGCAACTCTATTTCATGATCAGTATTGTTTTTTACCATGTATTTTTCCATCTTTAAGTCAATTATTACATATTTATGCTTTTATATTAGAGCTTTTTTTTTATGTTGAACTGACCTTGAATTTATATATGGAACCAATTTGAGATTTTTTTCAGGAGCCATTTAAGAAATGCTAAAATCATGCAGTTGAATTTTCTGTAGATACCTCATCTTTTTCCATGGTCAGCAATGTATGAGCTCTAAGACTTCATCCTAGGATTGCTTCTTGGTACTGATACATTCCTGTCACTCTTACATAGCCTAATGGTTCTTGGGTATCCTGAAGATCAACAAGAAGGTGAACGTCTAAGAATTAATGCCGTTTAGATGAATAAAGAATTCTATAGAATGCCTGTTTTGATTTAAGTAACTTTTAAAAGAAAGTTTTAGGAGATGGTTGAAGTTGTTTTGCTAGAAAGATGTAATAAAGTTAGAATTAAGGAAAGAATATGCCTGCATAATAAGAAATACAATGAACTTTCACAATTAACTGGAAAAAGACATAGGCATGGGAAAAAATTGTGATCAAGGAAAAAACACTCATTCCAGGTCATGCTATAGAAAGGTAGTCAGCTTTCTCAACTTGAGACACCACAGAGATCTCTCAGACACTGTTCTAGAAACCAAGCAGCATACAAAAGCTGGTCAGAATGTAGGACTCCCTGGTCTGGCCTCAGTGGAAGAAAAGCCTAACCTTGGAGAGTCTTGAGGTCGCAGGGATAGGAGAGACCTTGTCTGGTAGGGGGACATCTTCTAGAGACAGGAATGAAGATGATTGCAACGAACTGTGGGAGGGTGGCTGAGGAGGGGAGTAAGTACTGGACTCTAAAAGAATAAAAGTAAATAAAAAAACAACCAACCAACCAACCAAACAAACAAAAAACCCCCACCACTTTAATAGTTTTAAATGGAAATTTATTTGGAGTCGTTAGTTTGACATTACCTGGTAACTACACACTTGTGAAGTCTCTCTTCTGTGGTAAACTAGTGGATAACAAAGTTTTCTAAATGTTCTTTCTTAATTCAAGCATTTTTCTGAGTATGAGGAATCTATTTGTCAAGGATATGTGGTAATATCTGGTACTATCCACAGGGTTTAAACAGCAATGTAATTAGATTAGCTCAATAATTCTTGGAGACTGACTTTAAGTTGCAGGGAGCCATTTATTTCAACAAGACGAAAATACTGCTAATAAAATTGCAATTCCCTAGAGATAATCTGACGGCGAGAGGCAAGCGCAGGAACCCAAGCAACAGAAACCAAGACTACATGGCATCATCAGAGCCCAATTCTCCCACCAAAGCAAACACGGAATATCCAAACACACCAGAAAAGCAAGATCTAGTTTCAAAATCATATTTGATCATGATGCTGGAGGACTTCAAGAAAGATGTGAAGAACTCCCTTAGAGAACAAGTAGAAGCCTACAGAGAGGAACCGTAAAAATCCCTGAAAGTATTCCAGGAAATCATAAATAAACAAGTAGAAGCCCATAGAAAGGAGTCACAAAAATCCCTGAAAGAATTCCAGGAAAACACAATCAAACAGTTGAAGGAATAAAAATGGAAATAGAAGCAATCAAGAAAGAACACATGGAAACAACCCTGGATATATATAGAAGACCAAAAGAAGAGACAAGGAGCTGTAGATAAAAGCTTCACCAACAGAATACAAGAGATGGAAGAGAGAATCTCAGGAGCAGAAGATTCCATAGAAATCATTGACTCAACTGTCAAAGATAATGTAAAGCGGAAAAAGCTACTAGTCCAAAACATACAGGAAATCCAGGACTCAATGAGAAGATCAAACCTAAGGATAATAGGTATAGAAGAGAGTGAAGACTCCCAGCTCAAAGGACCAGTAAATATCTTCAACAAAATCATAGAAGAAAACTTTCCTAACCTAAAAAAAGAGATACCCATAGGCATACAATAGCCTACAGAACTCAAAATAGATTGGACCAGAAAAGAAACGCTTCCGTCCAGGTTGAAGTCAAAACACCAAACGACAAAATAAAGAAAGAATATTAAAAGCAGTAAGGAAAAAAGGTCAAGCAACATATAAAAGGCAGACCTATCAGAATTGGCAGCAGACTTTTAAGCCAGAAACTATGAAAAAGCCAGAAGATCCTGGACAGATGTCATACAGACCATAAGAGAACACAAATGCCAGCCCAGGTTACGGTATCCTGCAAAACTCTCAATTAACATAGATGGAGAAACCAAGGTATTCCATGACAAAACCAAATTTACACAATATCTTTTTACAAATCCAGCACTACAAAGAATAATAAATGGTAAAGCCCAGCATAAGGAGACAAGCTATACCCTAGAAGAAGCAAGAAACTAATCGTCTTGGCAACAAAACAAAGAGAAGAAAAGCACACAAACATAACCTCACATCCAAATATGAATATAACAGGAAGCAATAATCACTATTCCTTAATATCTCTCAACATCAATGGCCTCAACTCCCCAATAAAAAGACATAGATTAACAAACTGGATACGCAATGAG
>NW_022651752.1:0-3492 GCF_011064425.1 Rattus rattus
ATACAGCCACCCAATTAGACAAGATGGATGAAGCAAAGAAGTGCAGACCGACAGGAGCCGGATGTAGATCTCTCCTGAGAGACACAGCCAGATTACAGCAAATACAGAGGCGAATGCCAGCAGCAAACCACTGAACTGAGAACAGGACCCCCGTTGAAGGAATCAGAGAAAGAACTGGAAGAGCTTGAATGGGCTTGAGTCCCCATATGAACAACAATGCCAAGCAACCAGAGCTTCCAGGGACTAAGCCACTACCCAAAGACTATACATGGACTGACCCTGAACTCTTACCTCATAGGTAGCATTTAATATCCTAGTAAGATCACCAGTGTAAGGGGAAGCCCTGGATCCTGCTAAGACTCCTCCAGGGGGGAAGGGCGGCAATGGGGGTAGGATGGGGAGGGGCACACCCATGAAGAAGGGGTTAGGGGATGTTGGCCCGAAACCGGAAAGGAATAACACTAAATGTAAATAAAAAGAAATACTCAAGTTAATAAAAAAAAAAAGCTTTTTTTAACATAACTAAAACTTTGGAAGAATTTCATGAACTTATTGAAAGCTAAGATTGAAATTATGGCACTGACGAGGGCTATGTTTTGAGGATAAACAATGTATGCGGGTTTGATACCTTAATGTCTGCTAGTCCCTAGTCTGTGGTTCTCAAATAGGAACACATCAGATCATCTAGGAGAAGTGGTTGTTACTATGATGGGGATGCATATCCTTTTGTCCTCAAACATCAACACATTAAAATTACTTAGACTGAGATGATCTCCTTTGTCATGGGCAAAACATGTTTCTAGTTTGGATGCTCTGTGCTGGGACCTGAGGCTTGACCCTACATTTCTGGAAGGACTTGACTGAAAGCTCCACTTTTATCACCCTAACGCTGAGGGTAGTAAAGTGTTACCAGTTTTGCCACATGGAAGTTTTCTTCAAAGTGCTAAAGGTATATCACTGGATGACAGCAGTGAGCAACACAAAGACTGTGCTTCAGTGTACATCATCATTATTACTGTAAATTAACAACATCTAGAAAAGAACTATGAGGTTTTTAATCGTTGGGGCAAGTTATTCTGAAAAGATAGATGCATTCTTGAGTTCAGTAAGAAGACACTGGGTGTACCAGGGAACATGGACAGTATTTTCAACAATTAAACATCACTCTAAGCAATTAAGCCTTCTCACAATTAAGTGTTAAAGCTTTGAATACTTAAGTGTTAAGGCTTGACACTTTATTAGGCAGGCAGTCTAACTGACATCAGTTTACACACCACAGTTCCCGGCACAATAGTCACAGAAACAGACTGGTGGTGATTTTTGGGATTGGTTCCTGTACATTGGAAACAAACTCATAAAGAATAAAATATCTTAAAATTCACTAAAAGCCAGTGATATAAAGGTTAGCCTGTCCCCTTGAAAAACTTCTCTTAGTAACACTAAATTTTATGTTATGATCATAGTTCATACTCAGCCATCAGACAGAAAACATAATCTAGATGTGAGGAGTGGGGATGTCACAACATGGCCTAAGAAATGGCAGTGGTTCCAGATCAAAGTTAAGTTTATAGTTTGTTAACATAAAGCTTTAATGATCTCTCATCTATGCTCATTTGCTAATATCATGTTATTGTAGAGTTAACCCTTAAATACACATTCTTAAAATATACTGTATTTGATGAATAGTATTCTATTCTGAACTCTCTGTATTGTGGCAGTAGTGTAACCCATGAAGAAATATCAACATATTTATGGGGTGCAAGATTTTATAACGCCATCAGTCAGCAGAAAGGAAGCCTCCTTTTTATCCTGGTTCCATATGGTTAGGGTTGACCTGACCCAAAGGTCAAAATGAATCTTGCAAATGGCACTGACTTCTTTGGAGATTGGCTAATTGTATTTCACTTAAAATAATAAAAAACACTCGTTTCTGATTTCTTCTGGAAATTGAAAGCAGTCATATTTAAAACGATCTTCTGATGACAGCTTCATCAAGGCATCATGCCGGTTGGAAATGAATTCACCAGAGTATACAAAATGTATCAGTGTCATATTAAGGAAATAAACTAATAAACCATTTATCTCCCTGTAATTTAAAATAAAAGTAAATCTAGATTTTGCACTTTTCCTCTTCCTGTGTTCCCCATTGTTCCCTGTCTGTCCATTGTCTGAGCTCAATCAGCCTGACTGGATGCTGTCTGCAACCTTGCTCCCTGTGGGGATGCCTGGTGTCTGTCCTTACACCAAAGGGCTTGTATCTTTTTATTGAACAGCACAGAAAACACTGTGTGGGGAAGGAATGAAGGATGCTTTACAGAAATCTTCAACACATTTTTTGAGGAAGGAATGAAGTCACTATCTCAAACTGCCATAGGATAACAAAACTACATGGCAACAGTTTATCAAGGACTATCTAGATGCAGATGAATCTATATATTCATACATTGTGTCTGTAATTCATGGTGGATATCCATTTTATGAGATGGCTGTCATTCCACTTCAACGAATGATTGTTGACATGCATACAAAATGCACATGCACTGCTCCAAGGGCATGAAAGGCATATAACACAGATTGTAGCTAGTGCTTTTAGTTTGGGGTGTGAAGGTTGTTTCATGGGAAATACAAGAAAAGTAAGGTTTAGAACGATGTCTGGAAGATCTGGTTAACAACAGGACTGCCATAGGAGAGCAGTCTCATATGGTCTTAAGGTAAATTGTTAACACTGGCTGTGAGGCCTTCTCTATCTATACGATTACACCCTAATTCACACTATTAAATAATACAGTGATCTTTACATGTCTAAAGGCACTATATTCTCAGGTTTACTTAGGAACTATGGCTGTATTAGTCCACTAAACATCAGTTATATAGTTATTATATTAGTCATTATTTCAAATGTGTGTCTACGACTTTTCTGATCTAAAAATTGTGTTTTAGTTTTTTCAAATATTATGCATGACAGTGATCTTGTCAACTTGACTATCTGAATTAACTAAACCTAAAAATGCCTTGACACACCTGTGTGGGATTTTTCCTTACTTCTAAATCTTTTTGGGTTTTTGCTTTTGTTTTTGTTTGTTTGTTTGTTTTGCTTTTTTGTTTTTGTTTTTTATTTTTTTTTATTAACTTGAATATTTTTATATACATTTCGGTGCAAGTTATTCCCTTTCCTGCTCTGGGCAAACATGCCCTTCCCTCCCCCCCTTTCTTATGGGTGTTCCCCTCCCCACCCTTCCCCCATTGCCGCCCTCCCCCCGACAGTCTAGTTCACTGGTGGTTCAGTCTTAGCAGGACCCAGGGCTTCCCCTTCCACTGGTGCTCTTACTAGGATATTCATTGCTACCTATGAGGTCAGAGTCCAGGGTCAGTCCATGTATAGTCTTTAGGTAGTGGCTTAGTCCCTGGAAGCTCTGGTTGCTTGGCATTGTTGTACATATGGGGTCTCAAGCCCCTTCAAGCTCTTCCAGTTCTTTCTCTGATTCCTTCAAC
>NW_022651754.1:0-3522 GCF_011064425.1 Rattus rattus
TGTGTTTCTGAGGGACAGTAACATCAGGACAGTAACTTCTATCTTTCATTTTCAGTGGCCACCATTTTTTCCCACTAGAAGAGTTCAATTAGACTTTTATTCTTGGCTTTTATTTTTTTCTTTTGTTGACAGCTGAAGGGATCTCGCCATTTGTCTGTGTTTTGACTCATTTTGCCCTTCAATCTACAATCGCAGACACATCCTCAAAAGAACACTGAAACTGGCTTAATTGGTTCCCAAACGAGAAGCTCCTGGTGTCTGCGCTCTTTGCACAGCCAGTGTCTTCTGCTCCGATATCGATAGCTGGATCTTTAACTCACAGTCTGGCAGGGGAAAAGACCAGTTCCATAATCTGTCTATGCCCTGTTTAATTTTACAACTCGTGTCTCAGAAGTCTCTAGTCAGACAAAAGTGCCTGAATTACTCCAAGTGATTGGGAATCATTCCACCCTAACACACACAGACACACACACACACACACACACACACACACACACACACAGACACGCACACACCTATCATAAAACATGCACCTAAGGTTCAGTTTAGTTTTTCATGGGAGTCCTGAGGCAGGCATAGGGTTCTAAGCATTTTCTCAAAGCAACCACTCCCAGAATTGCTGTAAGCACATTGCCTTATTAGCTGAAGTTATTTTCACCCCTCTGCTATACCATCAGAATTACAAAATGCAAGGCCCTGTTAACATTTTCCATTTGAATGACAGTTGTCTACTCAAATTACATGCTTTAATAGAGTAAATCTCAAGGGAAAATTTTAACCAACAGTGATTTTTTTTCAAATATGATATAGCCAATATCCCTCTGGGATATTGATAACTTTTTATCTTTGTAGCTCAGTTCATTCTCATTGAAGTCATTGGTAAAATACTTACAATGCACACATTTACATAAATATTAACTTAGAACTCCAAGGACTAAACCCCAAAATTTTGATGAAATTTTAATACCAGCTAATGGATTTTATATCCTTGATTGATTCTCTAATTCTTTAGGACTTAATTTCCCCTATTGAAAATTGAATAGAGTTGGATTTCACTGGTGGATATGACCACTATCCAATTAGCTTTGTAAAGCTGCTGTAAAAAAAAGAAATGTCCAAGTCAGGGAGAATTGCAAGCAAAGAGCAGTGTTTCCCAGCCAGTGTCACAATGTCAGCACAGGCTCCCTGCTGCAGCATCATCTGCTAGTCTTGTCTTCCACCTAGGGACAGATCATAACCGACCTTTCTCCTTTATATCATACCAGCCTTCAAGACAAACATCTTCAATTACTTTTTGCCATTCATTGCTCAGTCACTTTCTCTCAGAGCTGAGTATCTTTGTATCTCCTTTCTAAAGATGTACATGTTGTGAAAATACAGGATAACCTGCCCCTTTCAAGATCCTATAGTTAATTTTATCCATGATATTACCTTTTCCTAAAAGAGAAATGTGTACACATTTTAGTGATATTGTTGGTATTTGATATTGCTCTAAATGGGTGTATGGTCCACTAGTCACATTGGCATTATTCTTTACTGAAAACATAAAGATTGTACCACTGATGTGGCAACTCTCTCTCTTTCTCTAAGGGAGGTATTGTACTTGATTCTTCCATATCATACTAATAAGAAGGTGTTCTGCTTAAAGAAAGAATGGATGGTGGTCAGATTTTTATCTCTTCTCTTCTCTTTTCTTCTCTTCTCTTTGTCTCATTCTTTTTATACTCAGGTGACTTTGAAGTATAGAATTCTTCAATACGATTTTGTAAATTCTGCATTTGAAAATTTTTCATATACACTATGTTTTATTAGGCAAATAGAGAAATATGTAGATGTTATAATTAATGCCATACATCCTTACAGATGGATGCTACAACAGACAAGTTTACATGGATTCTGGGGTTCTGAACTCAGGCCTGCATACATGTGTTTCCAGTAAGCAAAATTCCTAGACTTAATAAGGGTTTCAAAACTCAACAGCCATTTTAAGAAGTGTAAAATGGCAAATAGATCTGATTATGTTCTAATGTAACATGTACCAAATGCCCAAAGATAGCACATAAAGTCTTTCCCATATAAAAAAAAGATGGATGGATAGATCCCGAACACATTCAGTTATAAAAAGTATGTCAGATTAACTATAGCCCAGCAGAGAAAGTCTAGATTGTGGAATCTGAACTGAGGTTAAATGCATAGAGGAGATACAAAGTAAAGAAACAACCAGAAATGAGTCAAGCAAGCAGATCATATGGAGTAAAAATAAGTTCCAACATAAAATAATTTTGCATTATAAAACTCCTCCATGCATTGAGTGTTATTCTAAAAGCATGAATTCTGCACAAGTAATATTTGATGACATGGGTGATAAGCAAGTGTTTAACACTGAATTTGCATTCATAGGGGAATAAACCACATGAGGTTCATCAAACAAGTGTGTGTGTGTGTGTGTGTGTGTGTGTGTGTGTGTGTGTGTGTGTGTAGATCTTTATAAGCCTTAATAACCTTATAAGGTATCTACCTTATGACAAAAGTGTGGGCCAGACAAGCTAATTATAACTGATACCTGGTATTCAAACCTGATATGATTCCAATCTATTTCCAACTCGCTGCTAATAAAAACTCATGTTATATTTAATTAGCATATGAATTAATAAATCACCCTTGGGCTAAGCAATTTGAATTAATAAATGTGAAGCACCTCAGATGACATAAGCTTTAAAATGTTTGGGAGACTTACTGTTATTGTGTTCTTATTAATTCACATTTCTCGTGACTACAAAAGTGATAATAAACATTTGTCATAAGGCAAAATACGTCTAAAAACTACCTCAGCACTTTGAAATTTATACCGTGGTTTGAGACTCTTTTTGAATAAGACCCTGGAATGAGATGCTACTAAATATTTAGTTTTAGGTTAATCTGGCATGATGGACATCATACCATATATTCAATTAAACTCTTCTTTTTTCATCCTTTTGTGCACTAGAAACATCTATATCCTGGACTCTTTGCTATGAAAGAGGGCCATGTGACACATACAGGCAATAAATGACCAAGTGTGACTTGGAGATGAGACCAGCTTGGGGATGAGAAGATGAGAGTAACACAAGAATAGTTATCTAGGAGAGAATCTGACAACCAAAATCTTGATTAGAGCAATAGAAATATAGAGATTGTATTAAAAAAATTCAAAATCTTAGTGGACATAACAGGTAGATGAATCTGAACTGAAGAATCCACAGACTATCTCATAGTCTATGCATTGGGAGAATGGGCATGATAGAGGCTCTGGGAAGAGAAAATATCTATGTATGCATGGTATGACTGTGTAGGCTTGACCCAGCGAGTGGCACTATTAGGAGGTGTGGCCTTGTAGGTGTGTCACCGTGGGCATGGACTTCAGACCCTCATCCTAGCTGCCTGGAAATCAGTATTCTGCTAGCAGCCCTCAAAGGAAGATGTAGAACTCTCAGTTCCTCCTGTACCATGCCTGCCTGGATGTTGCCATGTTCCCATCTTGAT
>NW_022651755.1:0-2848 GCF_011064425.1 Rattus rattus
CAAGATGCAGCAGCCAATCAGGGTCTATAAGAACACTTTCCACTTAGAAGGGGCAGGAACTTCCGAATGCTTTCCTGCCTGCTGTAGGTTCCTCACATTCTTAGCCTAATGTTGGTGCACACGTCACTCAAGATTCACTGGCCAATGAGGACCTCCAAGAAGACCTTCCGATCAGAAGAGCAGGTACTTCTGAGCACTTTGGTCTCTGCTGCAGGTTCATCTCCATTGAAGAGCAACCATAATGGATTGGTTTGATGTGGTTTGACCTCTGCTTCTCTGTGCCTTAGCGGAGTACGGACGGGTGAATCGCAATTGAATCGCAATATGGTGAGCCTGGGACCACTGCCCCTAACCTGAAGGGAAGGTGACTTGAGAAGCGGGAGTCCGGGTGGCAGGCCCAACCCTTGTATGGAGTGGAAACTAACAGCCCCCTGTGTGGTTCCCTATGGTCTGAGCCGCTAGATGTATTCAGCGGTGGCATCTGAATAACTTCATTTTGGAGGTGAGGTGGAGCAAGGGCTTGCATGTAGAAATATTCTTAGCTATATGCCAAATTCGGAGAGGCCTGGTTTGTCTGGTATGTTGTAGAAGGTGTGCCCTTGCCGCTTAAGATCCGTTTGGAGTTAATTTCGTGGAGACTGTAAAACCCATCTCACCCACTGTGTAACGCTCCAAATTTAAGCTGTGATGAGATTAGAATCTGTGATTTAAAGGATTATCCAAAGTTTGGAAAATAGTAGGTCACACGGAGTAAAATTTAGTTGAGGGAATGACTCCCTTTAAAACATCCCACAGAGAAGTAGTATGTTAACCAATCATGTCAGAGATTAGGATGGTAGGATACACATGTTTGTTTCTCAGGGTTGTGGGGAAATATGGCTCCAGATCATATAAAAGGAGAGAACCTTAATTAACAAACACCCACAATGTCCATGACCGGGTCAAAGACCAGCCTATTAAAAAACTGCTCAATGGAGCATTGTGGGGTCGTAACTAACACTAAGGCCTGGTGTGCCATAAAGGACTGCTTTTCTTCTTGAGAAAAGCATAGTTCTGTCCCATGGACAAGACATCTGGTGATACCATTCGAAAAGGAAAAGCACTGTTGTGTTGCAGAATGGCCTGATTGAGCAAGGCTCTCCCTGAGGACTTCATGGATGGAGAATTACATGGTTCCCTCTGAAACTCAGCCATATCCTTGGCTGAGCATGTAACAGCCTGGGTCCTAGAACTTGGAGCCTTTTGTTAATGCCTTGATGTATTTATTAAAAAAACAAAAACAAGAAATAGAGCTCCTTCTGTAAAACCAGCCATGTGCTTGGGAGAGCTGGTAATGGTCTGGGGCCAGGTCCTTTGGAGAGGGGATGTCTCTGATCCTGAGATTCCAATAATTCCTACCACGTGGGGCTAATGGAATCAGTTCCAAACCCCTGTAGTCATGGTCAGTAATTTTGATGAAATTACTCTGTTCTCAGTGTGCAGAATTGTTTGATAGAGCCCTCTTTCTTTTGTCCATTGTATGGTAGTTCCTGCTGACTTCATGGGAGTGTTGCATTTCTTTCCCTTTTTCCCTGTAGGTAGTCTACAGCTGCTGTTCTTGAGAAACTTCCCTTAGCATCCGCCTTAGCCCCTCACTACCCCACCCGAGGTTTTATACTTTCTACCTCTTTTTTTTTTTTTTTTTATTAATTTGAGTATTTCTTATTTACATTTCGAATTCTATTCCGTTTCCCAGTTTCCGGGTAAACATCCCCCTAATCCCTCCCCCTCTCCTTCTTCATGGGTGTTCCCCTCCCCATCTTCCCCCGATTGCCGCCCTCCCCCCAACAATCACGTTCACTGGGGGTTCAGTCTTAGCAGGACCAAGGGCTTCCCCTTACACTGGTGCCCTTACTAGGATATTCATTGCTACCTATGAGGTCAGAGCCCAGGGTCAGTCCATGTATAGTCTTTAGGTAGTGGCTTAGTCCCTGGAAGCTCTAGTTGCTTGGCATTGTTGTTCATATGGGGTCTCAAGCCCCTTCAAGCTCTTCTAGTTCTTTCTCTGATTCCTTCAACGGGGGTCCTGTTCTCAGTTCAGTGGTTTGCTGCTGGCATTCGCCTCTGTATTTGCTGTATTCTGGCTGTGTCTCTCAGGAGAGATCTACATCCAGCTCCTGTCAACCTGCACTTCTTTCCTTTATCCATCTAGTCTAATTGGGTGACTGTATATGTATGGGCCACATGTGGGGCAGGCTCTGAATGGGTGTTCCTTCTGTGTCTGTTTCTTTGCCTCTCTATTCCCTGCCAAGGGTATTCTTGTTCCCCTTTTAAAGAAGGAGTGAAGCATTCACATTTTGATCATCCGTCTTGAGTTTCATGTGTTCTATGCATCTAGGGTAATTCAAGCATTTGGGCTAATAGCCACTTATCAATGAGTGCATACCTTGTGTGTTTTTCTGTGATAGGGTTACTTCACTCAGGATGATATTTTCCGTTCCAACCATTTGTCTATGAATTTCATAAAGGCATTGTTTTTGATAGCTGAGTTATATTCCATTGTGTAGATGTACCACATTTTCTGTATCCATTCCTCTGTTGAAGGGCATCTGGGTTCTTTCCAGCTTCTGGCTATTATAAATAAGGCTGCTATGAACATAGTGTAGCACTTGTCTTTTTTATATGTTGGGGCATCTTGTGGGTATATGCCCAAGAGAGGTATAGCTGGATCCTCAGGTAGTTCAATGTCCAATTTTCTGAGGAACCTCCAGACTGATTTCCAGAATGGTTGTACCAGTCTGCAATCCCACCAACAATGGAGGAGTGTTCCTTTTTCTCCACATCCTCGCCAGCATTTGTTGTCACCTGA
>NW_022651756.1:0-3558 GCF_011064425.1 Rattus rattus
TTCTGCCTGATAACTGTGTGTGCGAGTATGTGTGTGCATGAGTGTGCGTGTGTGTGAGTGTGTGTGTGTGTGTGTGTGTGTGTGTGTGTGTATGTTTGAGATCCCCTGGAGTGACAGACAGTTGTGAGCTGCCATGTGGTTGCTGGGAATTGAACCCAGGTCCTCCGGAAGAGCAACCAGTACTCTTTGTCATTACTGAGCCATCTTCTCATCCCCCCAGCTTTAGTCATTTTTAAAAATTAAAAACAAGGGGCTGGAGAGATGGCACAGCAGTTAAGAACAGGGCTGCCCATCAGTTAGGAGCACTCAGCTGCTCATGCAGAGGAGACATCCACGTTAGGACTCAGAGCCAACTGTAATTCCGTCTTCGCCGACTGCCACCCTCTTCTAACCACGAAGGAACCGCACCACATGTGCACACACAAAGAAAACAAATCTTATTTAAAAAAAGAAGAAGAAGAAGGGGTTGGAGAGATGGCTCGGAGGTTAAGAGCACTGACTGCTCTTCCAGAGGTCCTGAGTTCAATTCCCAGCACCCACATGGTGGCTCACAACCATCTGTAATGGGATCTGATGCCCTCTTCTGGTGTGTCTGAAGACAGCGACAGTGTACTCATAAATAATAAATAAATAAATCTTACCATCCCTGTTTAAAAAATAAAGAAAGAATATCACAGAATGGAGTTATTTTTCATTTATTTAGTTTCAATTTTTGTCCTTTAGATTTGTGTGTGTACATGAGTGTGAGTGTGAGTGTTCATGCGTGTAGGTGTGCGTGTGCATGTTAGTGTGTGTGCATGTAATTGTGTGTCTGTGAATGTGTGTGAGTGTATGTATATATGTGCATGTGAGATTGTGTGTGTGTGAGTGTGTGGGAGTGTGTGTGGGAGTGTGTGTGAGTGTGTGTGAGAGTGTGTGTGTGAGTGTGTGTGAGAGAGTGTGTGTGAGTGTGTGTGTGTGAGTGTGTGTGCATGTGTGAGTGTGTGTGTGTGTGTGTGTGTGTGTGTGAATGTGTGGCTTTGAACAGCTTCGGGTGTCTCTTCTCTCCTTTCACCGTGTTGAGGCAAGATCTGTCTTCTGTGATGCTGCATACTCCATGCTAGCTGCCCCATGAGCTTCTGGATGATTCTCTAGTCTCCACCTCCTACCTCACATAGAAGTGCTGAGATTACAGGTGGGTAACAGTGCCTCTGGCTTTTCACCTCGGCTCTGGGAATCGAACTTAAGTCTTCAGGCTTGCAAGGCAAGCACTTTTCCCCATTTGACCCTACAGTTGGTTTTGGTTGGTTAGTTGTTTGTTTGTTTGTTTGTTTTCAAGTCAGGATTTCTCTATGAAAATATGTTTCCCTGACTGTCCTGGAACTCACTCTGTAGACCAGGCTGGCCTCAAACCCAGAGAGCCACCTGCCTCTGTTTCCCAAATGTTAGGATCAAAGTGCGCAGCACAGCACTGGATCTTTTTTTTTTTTTTTAAACTTGGTCTTAGGTTTGTTTGTTTGTTCATTTGATTTGTAAGGCAGGGTCACATGTAGCCCAGGTTGGCCTTGGTATTACTATATAATTGAGGATAACCTTAAACTCCTAGTCTTCCTGCTTCCATCCCCAGAGCGCCAGGTGCGCGTAACGGTACCTGGTTTATTCAGAGCTGAGATTAGAACCCATCACTTCGTGCACGCTAGGCAAGCTCTCTGCCAACTGAGCCATAGCCTCACCTGCTTTGAGACAGGGTCTCACTGAGTAGCTTAAGCCGACCTTGCACTCACTGTGACCACACTCAGCCTTTTCCTGGCCTTTCTGTAGGCAGTCACCTCTGTGAAACATTGCCATCTTTCTTCCTCTCCAACCCACCGTCCCTTCACGTGTTGCACTTGCTAGTGTCTTAGTCTGCATGTGTGTAGTACTGACTCACAGACAGAAGACACTGCATCTGACTTGATGACAATTCTGGGGATTCAAACTCAGGTCCTCACACTGTACGACAAGCCCTTCCCACTAAGCATCTTCTCATTCCCCAGATGTCTCCCACCCCACCCCCACCTCCTACCTTTTTTTTCTTTGTTACAAGACCTGTGCATGTTGCCCAAGTTAGCCTTGACGTCCTCGGTTCAGGGGATTCTCCTGCCTCAGCCTTCCCAAATAGTGGGGCCCACAACTACTTGTGCTACCTTGCCTGTTAATGACTTTCTGATCTCAGCTAAATCTGCTTCCTCCGGGAGGCGCTGTAAGCTGGTAGACCTTCCCTGTCCTCACTGCTTTGTCTCTCACAGCAGTCCTGGACTATCAGGTTGGAAACTCCGTTCAAATGCAGCGAGAATCTCTGTCATCCTGCCCGGCTATTAGACAAAGTCAGCTTCTGAATTCTCTCTCCCTCCCAGCAGCAGGCAGCACAGGAATGTCCTCACTGCCCAGATTCCCAGAGAGGTGAGGAAGTCGGGCCAGCGCCTCAGGGAAATTGAAGGCCGAAGCCCTCTGGGAACTGGGTACATACCTGCTCATCCAGCTGTGGGAACTGAGGCAGGAGAATCGTATGTTTGGAGCTAGCCTGGGCTCTACAGTGACTTAAGGCCAGCCTAGGCTACAAGGTACAAACCGAACTGCAGAGATAGCTCAGAAAGCCCTTGCTGAAATCCTGCAGACCGGCGTTCAGATCTCAGAAGTCACACCACGCCGGAAGCAGTAGGAGAAGCGACTGCAATTCCTAGTCCTCTGAAGAGATGGAAGTCAGATTCAAGAACAAGAGACTCAGTCTGAAACAAGCTGGAAGGCGTGGTCCCACACCATGGGTAACACTCTGACCTCCACAGACATGCCAAAGCCCTTGCTCATGTGCGGGCATGCACAGACACACAGAAAATTTTGAAAATCAAAAGTGAAGCAGGTACAGCGTCCATAACTGTAAACCCAGCGCTCAGTAAGTAGAGGCAGGAGAATAAGAAGTTCAAGGTCTTCCGTGGCTAACATAAACAGAAGCCAACATGAGGTATGCCCTTGGAACAACAGGGCTGGAGCTGGGAGTGACTAACTTGGTACCTTTCGTTGAGGCACTCTTGACGGGGTCCACTTGGACAGAAACAGCGCCTTTCCGCCTTTCCAGGGAGACTCAGTTCCTCATCTGTAAACTCAGAGTTGCTAGGGAAGACTTTGCTGCTCTGTGCTAGACCGACTAAGTATTTAATCAATTATCGGCCCTTGCCAGTTACATGCACATTGGTAATGGACGTGCAGCCTGCCTAGCCTTTCCCGAGAAGCCCTGGGCCGAGTGCCCTGGAGGCGGTAGGAGCTCCAGGCCACTCATCTTTGCTCAGAGGAGTCCTTGCAAGTCCACTCCTCCCGCCTGTGCCTCTGAGCTTCAAATCCCTAGGTCCCAGGGAGGGGAGGGCAAGCTGGATGGCCGCCGCCACAGCAGCTGCTCTGGGATGGAGGCCAACGCCGCCTCGCTCCGCCAACAGCATTCCTTCGGGACCTGAGAGTGAGGAGCCCTGCCAGTTACCAGCTCCTAGCGCCCCCTGGTGGCCAGAGTGAGAAGTGGGACTTGACCATTTTACAAGTCTGTAGATC
>NW_022651757.1:0-3686 GCF_011064425.1 Rattus rattus
TTTTTTTGTCTTCAGGGATTTCTTGCTTGGTTAGAGTTACATCAAGATATTTTATATTATTTGTGGCTATAGTGAAGGATGTTGTTTCCCTAATTTCTTTCTCTGCTCCTTTATCATTTGTATAAAAAAAGGCTGCTGATTTCTTTGAGTTAATTTTGTAGCCAGCAACTTTAGTAAAGGTATATATCTGCTCTAGAGGTTCCCTGGTAGACTTTTGGGAGTTATTTATGTATACCATCATATTAACCATGACTTATTCTTTTCCAATTTGTATCCACTTGATCTCCTTTGTTGTCTTATTCCTCTGGCTGGACCTTCAAGTATTGTAATGAATAGATAGGGAGAGAATGGGCAGCCTTGTTTTGTCCTTGATTTTAGTCGGATTGCTTCAAGTTTCTTTCCACTTAATTTCATACTGACTATTGGCTTTCTGTATATTATTGCTTTTATTATGTTTAGGTATGTGCCTTGCAACCTTGATCTCTCTAAGACTTTTAACACGAATTGATATTATTAGATTTGATCAAAGTCATTTTCAGCATCTAATGAAATGATCATGTGATTTTTTTTCTCCTTTCAGTTTGTTTATGTGGTGAATTATGTTGATGGTTTTTCATATACTGAATCATCCCTGCATCCCTGGGATGAAGCTTACTTGAGCATGGAGAACGATTTTTTTTCGAACTGTTTCTGGGTTTGGCTTGCCACAATTTTATTGAGTTTATTGTGTCAGTGTTTATTAGCAAAATTGATCTGAAATTCTCTTTGTTGAGTCTTTGTGCAGTTTAGGCATTAGAATCACTGTGGCTTCACAGAATGAATTTTGCAATATTTCTGTTTCTATTTTCTATTTATGGAATAGCTGGAGGAGTATTGGTATTATCTCATCTTTCAAAGTCTGTTAGAATTCTACACTAAAATCATCTGGCTCTGGGCTGGTTTTTTGGTTGAGGGCTTTTTAATGATTTCTTTCCATTTCCTTAAAGGTTATGGGTCTGTTTATATAGTTTACCTGATCTTGATTTAACTTTGTTACATGTTATCTCTCTATAAAATTATCCACTTTATTTACATTATCCAATTTTGTACAATACATACTTTTGAAGTATGACCTAATGAATTTTTTAATTTTTTCATTTTCTGCTGTGATGCCTCCTTTTTTAGTTCTGATTTCATTAATTTGGATACTGTCTCTGTGTCTTTTAGTTAGTTTAGGTCAGGGTTTGACTACCTTATTGATTTTTCTCAAAGAATCAACTCTTCATTTTGCTGATTCTTTGTATTTTCTTTGTTTCTAGTTGATGGTTTTCAGCCTGAGTTTGATTATTTCCTGCTGTGTACTCCTCTTGGGTTTGTTTGCTTCTTTTTGTTCAGGTGTGCTGTTACGTTTCTAGTATGAGATCTCTTCAATTTCTTTATAAAGAGACTTAGTGGTATGAAGTTTCCCTCTTAGTGTTGCTTTCATCATGTCCAATAAGTTTTAGTATGTTGTGCCTTTATTTTCATTGAATTCTAGAAAGTCTTTAATTTCTTTATTTCTTCCCTGACTAATTAATCATCGAGTAAAGAGTTATTCATTTTCTATGGCTATGTGGGCTTTCTGTTGTTTCTGTTGTTGAAGTCCAGCCTTAAACCATGGTGATCTGATAGAATGCATGGGGTTATTTCAATGTTCTTGGATCTGTTGAGGCTTGATTGTATGATCATTAGAGAGTATTCTGTGATATGCTGAGAAGAAGGCACATTCTTTTGTTTTGGGAGGAAGGATTCTGTCTATATTTGTTAAATCGATGTGGTTCATAACAAGATTCTTTCTGTTTAGTTTCTGTTTTGATGACCTGTTCATTGGTGAAAATGGGGTGTTGACGTCCTCCACTATTATTGTGTGTGGTTCACTATGTGGTCCGAGCTTTAATAATAATTCTTTTTTTTCTTTTTTTTTTTTTTTTTTTTTCCGGAGCTGGGGATCGAACTCAGGGCCTTGCGCTTCCTAGGCAGCGGCTCTACCACTAAATCGTCAACCCCTATAATAATTCTTCACGAATATGGGTGTTCTTGCATTTGTGTCATGGATGTTCAGAATTAAGATATCATCTTGGTGGATTTTTCCTTTCATGAGTATGAAGTGTCCTTCCTCATTTCTTTTGAAAACTTTTGGTTGAAGGTCTATTAGATATTAGAATAGCTATTCCAGCTTGATTCCTGGGTCTGTTTGCTTGGAAGAACCTTTCTCCAGCTCTTTACACTGAAGTAGTGTCTAACTTGTTGCTCAAGTGTGTTTCTTGCATGCAACAGAATGATGGATCCTGTTTATGAATCCAGTCTGTTAGCCTGTGTCTTTTTATTGAGGAATTGAGTACATTGATATTGAGATATTGATAACCAATGTTTGTTAGTTCCTATTATTTTGATATTGGAGGTGGTATGTAAGTTTGCCTGTGATCTCTTCATTTGGTTTTGCTGTTAGATGATTATTTTCTTGTGTTTTGTTGGATATAGTTACCCTCCTTGTGTTGGTGTTCTCCTTCTTGTATCCTCTGTAGGGCTGGATTATTAGAAAGATATTGTTTAAATTTGGTTTTGTCAGAGAATATCTTTGTTTCTCCATCTATTGAGATCGAAAGTTTTGATGGTTATAGTAGGCTTGCATCTGTAGTGGTATCTTAGGGTCTAGAGACATCTCTCCAGGATTTCACGGCTTTTAGAAGTCTTTGTTTAGAAGTCATGTATAATTATGATCGGTCTGCCTTTGTGTGTTACTTGGTCTTTGTCCCTTGCAGCTTTTAATATTCATTCTTTGCTCTGTACATTAAGTGTTTTAATTATTATGTGGTGGAAGGATTTTCTTTTCTAGTCTAATCTATTTGGTGTTCTGTAAGCTTCTCTTTAAGTCAGGCATCTCTTTAGGTTAGGGAAGTTTTCTTCTATGATCTTGTTGAAGATGTTTTCTGGCCCATTGTACTGGGAATCCTCGCCCTCTTCTATTCCTATTATTCTTAGGCTTGGTCTTTTCATAGTGTCCCAAATTTCCTAGATGTTTTGAGTTAGGAATTTTTTACACTTGGCATTTATTGTAACTGATGCATCAATTTCTTCTATGGTATCTTCTATGCATGAGATTCTCTCTTCCATGTCTTGTATTCTTTTGATGATGGTTGCATCTGTAGTTCCTGTATTCTTTCCTAGGTTTCCCATCTCCAGGATTGCCTCTATTTGCATTTTGTTTATTGCTTACATTTTCACTTTTAGGTCCTAGACCATTTTATTCATATCCTTTGCCTGTTTGGTTGTATTTTTTTGTATCTAACAGTATTTATCTGTTTCCTCTTAAGTGCTTCTACCTGTTTGATTATGTTTTCCTGCATTACTTTAAAGGAATTATTTATTTTCTTTAAAGGCCTCTATCATCTTCATGAGATGGGTTTAAAGTCATAGTCTTGTTCTTCACGTGTGTTAGGGTGTCCAGGGCTTGCTGTAATAGAGAGCTGGGTTCTGATGGTGCCATATTACATTGGCTTCTCTTAATTATGTACTTGTGCTTGCTTTTAGAAATCTGGTTTTCACTGGTGTTGACAGGCCTGGTTATCTGGGTTGGAGCAGGCCTCCTGGGAGGCAGTCAGTGCCATACAGTAGGGTGCAGTGCAGTGCAGTGCACCTATCCTCACTTCAGGTCTAGGTAGAGACCA
>NW_022651758.1:0-4888 GCF_011064425.1 Rattus rattus
GTGTGTTTTCCCGTGGTTGATATTCAGGTATGGTTTTCTCATACTGCTAATATGGCAATGTGATACAAAATGTGATCTAGATCTCTGTTCACTATTCACTGGGTTTTACTATTTAGAGCCAAACCCTGACATAAATAATGCACATAAATAGTATTCAATTTGGATTTTTTTATCAATTTTTATGTTACTAAAAATTTATTATTTAGATCAAGGCAGATCAAGAAATGGGAAGCCTTTCTTTGGTTACCACTTAACTCTACGAACATAAGAAAGGGAAATATAAAGCTTTTAAATCTTAGCAAGGACAGTGAGAAAGGCTCCAGGAGGTGGTAACATGTGTCCGCTCCTTTTTCTTTCCCATTATGTGCTTCACATGACATGTCACCAGCAAATGGGGCCAGAATGTACAAAACAAACCAGACTACATAAGCATCTTGTTATTTTTTGAACAAAGACAATATTACAATTTTATCACTATAATATTATGGGCTGTATGTGTGACAATGATGTTTGTCAGAGCTACAAAATAAGTTGGTAAGTCACCTCTATGAGATAATGATGAAATTTATATATGAAGCATCTAACATTAGGGTATTTGGAAGATGCTTTTAAGCAAAGTAGAGAAGAAGAAAAAAAACAAAAATAAATCCTCTTATTCAAGGAAATTGACTAAAAACCATGCTAATTTTATAGAAACTCTCTATACAATTTCGAGTAAAAATAATGTATAACTAAATATTCAAGCAATTCTAAACACTCTCACAATCTCTGAGAATGTAGGAAGTTCCCGCATACTGCCCAGGCTGTGAACACACACCAGGCTTTGTTCTCAAACTTCAATTTAGATTTGAAAACATTTGTAACAATTTAAAATACCCAAGTCACCCATAATTTCCGAATCAGTCAGTGGTAAATTCATATCTGTTTTTCTAATAAGTTCCCATGTGACAAGATCTAGAAGGAAGGGACTCTGCCTGGAATGTTACAGTCCATGTTATTTTTAAAGTCCTAAAGATCAGTGAATTGACAATTTAAAATTAATTTTCTCTTAAAATAATATATCATTTCTGTGGTAGTGAAAACTACTAGACATTTATATATATATATATATATGTGTGTGTGTGTGTGTGTGTGTGTGTACTGTTAATGTAAGTGTTTATGAAGAATATTGAGCCTTTAGTTCATTGGTTCAACTACTAATTAGGGATAAAATTATATACCTACTCAAACTAGGTTTCCTAAAAGGAATGTTTTCTAAATGCCCTTTAGTGTATAGAAGTGAACAGGACCTAGAAGAGAGAAAAGGACAAGAATAGTAGACTTATGAACTTGTAATGGCACTGTATTCTTTCCACTCCAGATAATGTCTCAAGATAAGCTGTGAAACTAGCATTCAGTATCCTGTGGAGTTCTCTTTGGGTTCTTGTTTTCATTCTGTACAAACTCTGGCTTTATCTTGTCTTTACCTTGCTGGGACAACTATTTCCTTTGTCTCTAAGTGAAACAAATCAATGACACAAAACAGCACTGAGGAAGATCTACTATTCATTCAAATAAAATTTAGAATTTTAGAAGATAAGATAGGATTATGTGTTAATGCTCAGTTAAACACTGTCAAACTCATTACAGCACAGAATAAATATATTACTTTCCTGAGTTTACAGAAAGTGAGGAGGGTAAAGACATCCTGAGAATTAAACAATAACTAAAATCAAATGTGTAACATAGCTACTTGAAACTTGCCTTCGATCTCTACTGTGGTGGATTTTACATTTTGTGTCTTCACTTGTCAGAGCAATGTGTTGAAAAGCCTGCTGAGTCTTGGCTAATATTCCTAGATTTCTTTAAAGTCTCACATTCTCTCTTCATCTATTTGGGGACAAATCATGATAGAACAAAGAAAATCTGTCAGTCCATTGAAATTGCTTACTGGACCCAGCTTTGGAGCCCTTTTCAAAGATCATTGTTTCTTGCAGTAAACAAAAGAGCCAACTCACCCAGCCCTATTATCTTGAATGTAAAAAGAAGCAGTGATTAACCTCTTCTTCTTGTGTATTTATGATAGCTTTTCCTTTATCGTAAGTTATACACTTGAGTGAAACATTATAAAGTATGTTCATTACATTTTCAAATGACACAAAGTCGGTAGGGTCAATTCATAAAAAAAAAAATATGATTGAACCAAACCAAAGTGCAAGTGTAATTTTCTGGCCTGAAAACTGTGCTATAAAATGAGTATCATACACTTAAACTAATAGAAGAAAAAAACTAGGGAAGCATTTGGAACACATGGGCACTGGAAAAAATTTCCTGAACAAAACACCAATGGCTTATGCTCTAAGATCAAGAATTGACAAATGGGATCTCATAAAACTGCAAAGCTTCTGTAAGGCAAAGGACACTGTGGTTAGGACAAAACGGCAACCAACAGATTGGGAAAAGATCTTTACCAATCCCCTTATATCCAAAATATACAAAGAACTCAAGAAGTTGGACCGCAGGGAGACAAATAACCCTATTAAAAAATTGGGTTCAGAGCTAAACAAAGAATTCACAGCTGAGGAATGCCGAATGGCCGAGAAACACCTAAAGAAATGTTCAACATCGTTAGTCATAAGGGAAATGCAAATCAAAACAACCCTGAGATTTCACCTCACACCAGTGAGAATGGCTAAGATCAAAAACTCAGGTGACAGCAAATGCTGAACAGGATGTGGAGAAAGGGGGAACCCCTCCATTGTTGGTGGGGTTGCAGACTGCTACAACCATTCTGGAAATCAGTCTGGAGGTTCCTCAGAAAATTGGACATTGAACTGCCTGAGGATCCAGCTATACCTCTCCTGGGCATATACCCAAAAAGATGCCCCAACATATAAAAGACACGTGCTCCACTATGTTGTGCCTTATTTATAACAGCCAGAAGCTGGAAAGAACCCAGATGCCCTTCAACAGAGGAATGGATTTACATCACAACAATGGAAATTATCAGCTATCAAAAACAATGACTTTTATGAAATTCGTGAGGCAAAATGTTTGAACTGGAAAATATCATCCTGAGTGAGCTAACCCAATCACAGAAAGACATACATGGTATGTACTCATTGATAAGTATTAGCCCAAATGTCGAATTATCCCTAGATGCCTAGAACAAAATGAAACTCAAGACGGATGATCAAAAAGTGAATTTATCGCCCTGAGAGAGACACAGCCAGAATACAGCAAATACAATATGCCAGCAGGAAAACCACTGAACTGAGAACAGGACCCCCGTTGAAGGAATCAGAGAAAGAACTGGAAGAGCTTAGACCCCATATGTACAGCAATGCCAACCAAACAGAGCTTTTAGGGGAAAGCCACTGCACCAAAGCACATGGACCCTGACTCTGACCTCATAGCAATGAATATCCTAGTAAGAGCACCAGTGGAAGGGGAAGCGCTCGGTCCTGCTAAGGGTGAACCCCCAGGGAACGAGGCTGTTGGGGGGAGGGCAGCAAGGGGGGGAGGGTTGGGAGGGGAACACCCACGAAGGAAGGGGGGGGGGGGGATGTCTGCCCGAAACCGGGGAAAGGGAATAACACTGAAATGTATATAAGAAATACTCAAGTTAAAAAAAAAAATAAATAAAAAATGAGTATCATAGAAGGAAGAGAAACTAGAGAAACGTAAAGCATTTTCAGGGATGAGATGACTAGGAGTGTGTGTACTACTTTCTTTCCATTCTTCCCATCATCCATAGATAATGCATATTCAGCTAGAGCATACTTTCCTTGTACTGTTTACAAAAAGGATAATCAGTGTGATCATTGAGAAATCAATAGAAATTATGGGATACAATTTTCCTGGGAAAGCCAATGTTTTCTCTTTGCCTTCCTTCTTAGGTTTGCTTTGCTGTGGTAAAACACCATGACAGAAAACAACTCAGGGAGAAGAGGTCATATTTTTTAATTATTTAACATTCCAAATACTGTTCCTGGGTCACTCCGTCACAAAGTACTCCTTTTCCCCCTGCCCTTCATTTCTAACACTGTGGGCAACGCCTGGGTACTGCCCTACCCTCGTGCATCAACTCTCTGCAGGATTAGGCACAACCTCTCCCACTGAGGCCAGACAAGGCAGCCCTCTGCTACATATGTGCTGGGAGGGGCTGGGGGGGATGGTCCAGCCCATGTATGTTCTTTGGTTCGTGTTGCACTCTCTGAGTGCCCCTAGGTCTTCAAGTTAGTTGACACTGTTGGTCTTTCTGTGGAATTGCTATCCACTTCACAGCCTTTAATCTGTTCCCCAACTCTTCCATAATGATCTGCAACCTTCATCTAATGGTTGGTTGTGGCTATCTACATCTGTTTCAGTCAGTCCATGGGTAGAACTTCTTAGAGGCCAGCTAGGCTAGGGTCCTAACTGTGAGGATAACAGAGTATCATGGAAATCTTTAATAAGTCCCCGAGACCTGGGATGTGGGAGGCTCCCAGGAGTCAATGTAGGGAATGTTGTATTTTAGTTTACCATTCACGGATCATATTCCTTCACTGAGGGAAGCCAAGGAAAGAACCAGAAGAACAACAGAAGTAGAAGCCATAGAGGAATCCTGCTTCCTGGCTTGCTTTCCATGGCTTGCCAGTTATGTTTCTTGTATAACCTATCTAGTATTTTAGCATACACAGTAGGTACAATCCACAATAGATATTAGGCACATCAGGCACTACTCACAATAGGCTGGGCTCATTCACATCAATCATTAATTAAGAAAGAGTCTTAATTAAGGAAATGTCTTAATGAAGGAAATAAAATAGACAATGGATTTAGATGAAGAGAGGGAACTGGGTGAGGAAAGAGATGGAGAGGGGGGATGGGGATGGGATTTAAGAGGGCAGAGGAGAAGGGAAATTGG
>NW_022651759.1:0-3551 GCF_011064425.1 Rattus rattus
TTTTTTTTTTTTTTTTTTTGGTTCTTTTTTTCGGAGCTGGGGACCGAACCCAGGGCCTTGCCAGGTACAATTTTAAAATTCATCATCACTAAAAAAAAAAAAAAATCATATGTAAGTGTCCATTTACATCATCCCCCCTTCCCCACTCTTCCTTCAACTTGTCTGGTATCCCTCCTCCTCTTAAATTCACGGCCATCTATTTTAATTATAGCTGTTCCACAAACACAAACACGTACATACACAAGGATGAATACAACCTGCTGGGAGCCTTTAGGGTAGCTCTTATGTAAATGCGCTCCGTGCGGATCACTGCGGATTGGCTAACCACTGGGGGAGGGGCCATCCCTTGAGAAGACTCGGTGGGATCGATTGCCCGTCATTTTTCATTTAGGGGTGGAGACCCATGAAACGTCCTCCATCCACATGGGCGAGCCAACCAGCTTTGGTATCGCGTGGGTCTTACTTAGACGACCACGTTGTTGAGATCTCATGGGTGAAGCTCCCCCAAGCATGCGTAGATTATTCATGTCTATATTATTTTAAAATATTGATTGATTGGCCTTTTTTAATTGCTATGGGTTTGTTACACAGGGCACTGAGCTTCAGAAGGACGTTTTTATACAAATGTATCGCGTGTTTTGAGCCCATTTTTCCTGTACCTTCCACCCTCCCCTTCCCACCTCTTTCCCCTTCTGCTTGCCCCCTAAGCTCCCTGCCTGTCTTACTTTCATGCCACATATACATGTAAGATTGCGTGTATCTTTATAAAATTCGGGATCCTCAAATGAAAGCATGCGATATTTGTATTTTCGAGCTGGTACGTTTTGCTTAACACGACACTCCGCTTATATCCTTTCCCAGCCAGTGAGTTTCATTTAAAACTTCATTCTGTTCCTCTCAGTTGTATTCTTTCCTGCTGTAATACCATTCCTCATAGATCCCCTTGGGATCAAAGCCCCGACATTCCAAAATGTATCTTATTTTTTACTATACGCTATGGTGATCTGTTTGGCCATACTGAAGGCTCCAGATTTCACCTTGTATACATCCCTTTCTCTCCCCACCCCCACCCCTCTCAGTGAGGGCCATCTTCCCTATGCTGTCAGGCACCAGCAGTCAATTTAGCTGCCCAATGAAGGCGGGGCTGTGACACTTATCACACGCAACAACTTTTGGATAGCTCTGGGTAACAATGTTACTAGGCTGTACAAGCTGATGTCAGAGATTAGAGTCAGAATGTGCCTGCCACTCCTCCAGACAGAGGTCCCGTTAGGTCATGATAAACAGTGGCGAGATTTATGGCTTCCTAAGGAGGGATACCAGCTCCCCAGACTGCTGCTGGAATCCACATTGGTATGCCAGACACTGTTCTTGCAAACACCGTGCCACAGAAGCAAGACGCCTCCTAGCACGAGGTGTTCTACTGTGCCGCAAAGCATGCTGTGTATTTTCCAAACAGTAATCATAATAAATCAACCAGATTTCTCCCGTATTCTTTGACTATCTTTGAATTCAGTAGCTTAACTCAATTTTGTTCCGTATCCTGATAACTGCAATGTTCTATGTTACGTTTTGTACAAACATGGAGACATTCTGAATTATTCCTTGAAATGCAATGGGGTGTATTTTTGTGTGTTTGTGTGCAAAATGAATGTGCATTTAAGGTAGGTGTCAAGCTCTCCCAGAGAAGCACACCAAACGTGGGAGCACTTACTTAGCTCCCGCTCTGTGTATGTTCGGGTATTGAAGCTTACTGCTTGTTTCCCTAGACTGTGTAAATCATATTGGAATGTTCTACCAGTCAAGTAGGAAGAAGACAAATTAGGTGACATATTTTCAAAAGACTTTCCTAAATTTGGATCCTCGTATAATGCTAATATTAGTTTTCAAGACCAACCTACCATTTTTCATCGTGGTGAACAATACTAAAATAATCGATAATAAGAAACCGTGTTTTTTCTTCGGAGCCCCAAGGATTAGCAAATCATGGGGGGAAAATTCTGACACCTCCACGAGCTGCAGATGTTTTCTCTACACACGTCTAAACAAGAATTTTGAAATATCCATTTGGAACTGATACTCTCTTCTAGCCAGCTGTCTGGCACCCTGTGGGCAGGGGAGCATGGCTGGCTGTGTGGCTAAAATTCCATATTAGGCACATCCATCAGCAGGAGACAATGGCGGATGAACATGTGAAAAATAATATTAGAACACAAGAATTGCAGTGCCCGGGTCTTTGTAGCAACCAGTGGGTTCGCAGGTAGTGGCTGTTTTGTGTTTTCTTGACTGGCCTACGATGATTCCAAACTCAACCCAAACTTCCTTGAACCTGCTAATTTGTTAGTAAGATTAACTGGCATCTAATTTAATAGCTGAGAAAGGACATCACCTCAGAACATAGAATGGAGTTTCTTAGGAGAAAAAGGTTCTTGTGCACAGAGATGTTAAACTGATAGCGGCTGTAATCTGAATCTGAAGGGAAGGGAACACTCAATTCTTGTTCTCTATGGGAGCTCTCTCTTGTGCTACCCCTGCCCTATGCTGTCCCCAGCTCACAAACCGCCTGATTTTTGAAGTCAAAATCCTCCACGATTTGCTTACCCTAAAGGGCACGTTCACGTTTTATACATTTCGTCTGTTTGTTTTGCGAAAGTTTAATGTCTCCTGCTCTTATGCAGACAGTAACAACTTGAAGCAATCCTGGCCAATGAGTCCAGCAACAGCGAGCCACACCCTGCCTTGTCCTGTCAGGGTATGGGAATGCCAGTGCCCCTAGTCCAGGTCCTTTTCCCTGGCTTATCTTTCCACACTGCCTCTCCTTAGGTCTTCCCTGTCTGTGATACATTCTGGGTAAGCCTGGGCTCAACCTTTCCCACAATTCTGCATCTCCTCTCTCCTGCTTTCCTTCAGGGCTGACTGATGCCACCTTGTGAGAGAACCCTTGAGCATGGGCTGTGTTCTGTTTCAGTCTCTCTCCCTTGACATATGTGAGCTCCGGTCTTATTGGATGATCTGTGGGCTACATGTGGTCCCCTGACAGCCGCTCCACAATTTGGGGCATGTAGCATCACATCACATCTCCAGGATCAGTTGCTTCTTATTAAGAAGCCCCTGGGAAGTTCATTTGAAAATGTTATCTAAGGGATTATAAATGGCATCCAGAACTTCCCAGAATGACATCATAACTTATTAACTTGTTAACATTTCAGATATGTCAGCTATCAATTCTTCCAGACAAATCATTCCTACAGTAGAGCTTCAGTATTGCAGAAGACACTTCTGCCTTCTCCTAATCCCACCAGGGACACCAAAACTAAACCAGGGACATATCTTACAGATTCGCATGCCGTGTGACACATGTGCATTGAAAAAACGACTTAAAATGAACCACAAGGCCATTTCTCTGCGATGCATTTATTCTTCTTAATACAATAATTCAGTTTTCTCGGGTAGATAAGTGTTGTGGAGTTGGTCATTGGGCATTTTAGATTTTAGTAGCTTTTTATTTTCGTGTGTGGAAGAAAAGAGAAGATTCATAGCTTGGTCTAGTG
>NW_022651760.1:0-3544 GCF_011064425.1 Rattus rattus
AGTTACTCCATCAAGTGTCTGAGTTGTCTGTGGCCTGGGGAAAAGAACGGATAAAGGTTTCCATAAAGGTCTGTTAAGTGGTAGGATCTACACAACGTAAAGTTTACCACGTGATCACTCAGCTGGGGCAGATGACACAGGACTGTAACCTCAGCACTTAGGAAGTAAAAGTTAGGAGGGTCAGGAGTTCAAGGCCATCCTCGAGTGCATCAGGATTCAAGGCAATGCAGACATCGAAGACACTTGGTGAAGTGAGCCAGACACACATGAGGACCACGTTCTGTCATCCGACATCCATGTAAAAATCTGAGCATGGCACAGGCACCTGGAATCCCACTGTTTGGAAGGCAGAGACAGGGGCTTGATGGCTATCTGGTCTATCCAAACCGGAGAGCTCCAGATTTAGGGGGAGACCCCATCTGAGAAAACTGAGGCGGGACGTGACGGAGGACACCAGAAGTCAACCTCTGGCCCCTGTACATGAGTGCCCATGAGCCTGTGCACACGTGTAGGCACTCTTACTGCACATGCACACAAAGCCAGTGAGCAGAGCACAGACCTCCTTTGACTCCTCTTCCTTGAGGTCCTGAGACGGAGCAAACTCCCAGCAGCAGACAGAGAACAGAAGCTAGGCGGAGCAGGAGACGGGAACTAGTGTGAAGTGAGGATAGAGTTTCAGTTTGGGAAGATGGAGCATGGATAGCGGTGATGGGGGTCACAGCACACATGTTCTCTCTCTCTCTTTTTTTTTTTTCTTTTTTTCGGAGCTGGGGACCAAACCCAGGGCCTCGCGCTTGCTAGGCAAGCGCTCTACCACTGAGCTAAATCCCCAACCTGGCACACATGTTCTCCATGGCAGCCAAGTCTGCTTAAAAATCCACAAGATGGAACTGGTGAAACGGCTGCCTAACCTGAGGATCTGAGTTCAATTTCCAGAACCTAAGTAGTGAAAGAGAGCCAACTGCCACAAGTTGTCCTCTAACCCCTCCATACATGCTACGAAATATGTATACGTGCCTCTCTCTCTCTCTCTGTCTCTCTCTTTCTCTCTCTCTGTCTCTGTCTCTCTCTATCTCTCTGTCTCTCTCTCTATCTCTCTCTGTCTCTGTCTCTGTCTCTCTCTGTCTTTCTCTCTCTCTCTCTCTCTCTCTCTCTCACACACACACACATACACAAATATAATAATTTTAATTGTTAGACTGAAGCTACACATATTGGTGAGGTCCACCACTAATCCTAGCACTTGGGAGGCAGAGGCAGACATAGTAGGAATTTTAGACCAGCCTTAGGCTACATGAGCCTCTCTAAAAAAGAAAACTTGGGCATGGTGGTGAATGCCTTTATTCCCAGCACTCGGGAGGCAGAGGCAGGTAGATCTCTGTGAGTTTGAGGCCAGCACAGTCTATGAAGGGAGCTCCAGGACAGCCAGGGCTACACAGAGAAACTGTCTCAAAAATAAAATAAAGTAATTCAAGAGGGTCAGACATGGAGGTGTTCATCTGTAATCCCAGACTGAGGAAGGATGGAAGTTAGAGGCTAGTCTGGACTCCATAATAAGACCCTGCCTCAAAAGATAAAAACAGACTCCAGTTGTTTGTATTTTTACCACGTACATAACTATGTTCAGAGCCCATTTTTTAAATTTTATTTATTTATTTATTTTACATCCATAGGGTAGCAGCTTCCCTTCCTACTTCTCCACCCGCAGCAGTGCTCCCTGCCCCCATCCTGTTCCCCATCCACTCCTCCCCGACTTTCTCTCCAGAAAAGGGCGGCCTCCCATGGATAGCAACCCGCCTTGGCATATCAAGTTGCAGGAGGACTAGGCACATCTTCTCCTATTGAGGTTGGACAAGGCAGACCAGTAGGGGGAAAAGGATCTGAAGGCAGGCAACAGAGTTCGAGACAGCCTCTGCTCCTACTGTTAGGAGTCTCACATGACAGCTAGGCTACACGACTAAACATATATGCTGAAGACCTGAGTCGGTCCCATCCATTCCCCGGTTGGCAGTTCAGTCTCTGGGGGCCCCTCTGGACCCAGGTTAGTTGATTCTCTGGGTCTCCTTGTGGTGTTCCTGACCCCATTTAGAGCCCACCTTAAGCCCTTGCAAATGCTGACACTCCAGGTATGGGTGTCACACCCAGATTGTTACACCTGTAGAAATAGTTCAGTCATGCAGTGCAAGCATGAGGACTTGGGTTCAGTCTCCAGCACCCAGATAAAAGCTGGCCACGACGGCCAACCCACCTAGTCTAATGAGTGAGCCGCCGGGCCAGTGAGAGATCCAGTCTCAAACAAGGTGAGGGCTGGAGAGGTGGCTCAAGTCATGAGCGCATGTCGCTCTTTCAGAATACCCGAGTTCCGCTCGCATCGTCCTCACTTGGGGGTTCACGGCTGCCCGTAATTGCTCCACACAGCTCCTCCCCAACTCCTGCCACCAAAACCCATCCTAAGAACTATTTGGATGATTTATGCCTCTGTGGGGCCTCAAGGTTACTTGAGATACGTTCTAGAAATCACTGGAACAAATTCTAGTCCAGCTGGGCTATTCGAGTCAATGGTGCTCTGATAACACACCGGTGACCTGGGGCTATAACCTTCTCTGTTCTTCCTTGAAGGAGGAAGATGATGACATTTTGCCCAAGCCCGGGCTGAGAGAGTGAAGATTGGAGAACTGAGACATTTCACACACCGTATTGTATGTTGAGTAGATCTTCATTCCTCCCTCGTGTCCTCTCTCTCTACTGTCCCCTGCTTAGACCCTTTGCTCTGCATAGGCAGCCACACCTCTGTGCTCCTAGTTGTATAACGTATACGATTTCACATATGTCTAAACCTCCAGGAAGCATTGATTCGACAAACACAATCCTTTGTCTTTCTGAGACTGGCTTCTTTGGCCTGACGTGATCATTTCCAGTTATGTCCGTTTTCCTGGGGAGGAACACAACTTTGTTCTGCTTTTTTGGCTGCAAAACTCCCATCGTGTGTGGAAAGCACAATTCTCTCTGCCGTCCCTCTGTCACTGGAGACCCAGGCTGGTTCTGTGACTTAGCTGTTGTGAAGGGGGAGCTGTGATCAATACTGGAGCGCGGGGATCTCTGTGCTGTTCTGATTCGGAGAACCCCCCACCCCCATCCCCGCCGTGTGGCAGAGCCGGGCTGTAGGGTGGATCTACATTTAGAGACGATCGCCATGATCATTTCCGGAGTGAGGGAGTCCCTCCTTTCCCACAGCAGAGGGAAAGATTTCCTTTGTCCTCGCCTCCATTGTTGTTAATCTGTTTTTGTGTCTGTCTGAGTACACGCCATGTGAGTGCAGTTACCAAAGAGGCCAGAAGAGGGCGTTGACTCGCCTGGAACTGGAGTTACACTTGGCCAAGTGTGGGTGCTAGGAACTGGAGGGGGGTGGCGTCTGCAGGAGCACTGCTCGCTCTCAACCACCGAGCGTCTTTGAACCCCGAGTCTTCATGAGAATTTTTACAACTCTGTTTATCAGGGAGACTGCCTATAATTTTTCTGTTGTCAGTGCAGCTGTCTGGTTTTT
>NW_022651761.1:0-3533 GCF_011064425.1 Rattus rattus
TAACATTGATGAGAGCTAAGCATATACTTTGCTGGTTGCAGCATTTGGGAAACACATTGCTGTACTTCAACTGGATACCAAAGTGGATCTGGCCTTGATTGTAATGGCACCATGGAGCAGACTGAGGGTGTGAGAACAGGAGTGCTGGCCCCTCTCTGATGCTACATGCAACATGCAGGAGAGAGGTATCCAGACCTCAACTGATCTGTAAATTATATCTGTTCCTGATAGTGAAATCATGTATAATCGAGCCTTTACAGCATGAGAGAGGTAGAACTTGCCAGCTGAGGCATTGGGTGAGCAAGTCTAGGCAGTGCCAAGGGCTGACCCGAGTAGTAATGGTTGTGGAGAGCTGGTGGGCAAAGCAACTCAACTACCACTCATGCCCAAATCCAGGGCTATCCCCTTATCTGTTAATATATACTGTACGTGTCTTTTGTGGTCTGGTTTCCCTCACTCAAGAAGAGATTTTCTAGTTCACAGACTAAGATTTTATATAATTAAATATAGTATACATCCATTTACTAAAACAAATTTAATTTCAGTACAGTTAAAAATGTATAACTTAAAGAGATGGTAAATTTTCATTAACATGGACAAAGAACATTTTAAGAACTGAAGAAATAATCCCCATCAAAATACCAACCCAATTCTTCAGAGAGTTAGACAGAACAATTTGCAAATTCATCTGGAATAACAAAAAACCCAGGATAGCTAAAACAATAATAAAAGGACTTCCGGGGGATTCACTATCCCTGAACTCAAGAAGTATTACAGAGCAATAGTGATAAAAACTGCATGGTATTGGTACAGAGACAGACAGATAGACCAATGGAACAGAATTGAAGAACCAGAAATGAACCCACACACCTATGGTCACTTGATTTTTGACAAAGGAGCCAAAACCATCCAATGGAAAAAAGATAGCATTTTCAGCAAAAGGTGCTGGTTCAACTGGAGGTCAACATGTAGAAGAATGCAGATCGATCCATGCTTATCACCCTGTACAAAGCTTAAGTCCAAGTGGATCAAGAACCTCCACATCAAACCAGATACACTCAAACTAATAGAAGAAAAACTAGGGCAGCATCTCGAACACATGGGCACTGGAAAAAATTTCCTGAACAAAACACCAATGGCTTATGCTCTAAGATCAAGAATTGACAAATGGGATCTCATAAAACTGCAAAGCTTCTGTAAGGCAAAGGACATCGTTGTTAGAACAAAACGGCAACCAACAGACTGGGAAAAGATCTTTACCAATCCTACAACTGATAGGGGGCTTATATCCAAAATATAAAGAACTCAAGAAGTTAGACTGCAGGGAGACAAATAACCCTATCAAAAAATGGGGTTTGGAGCTAAACAAAGAATTCACAGATGAGGAATGCCGAATGGCTGAGAAACACCTAAAGAAATGTTCAACATCTTTAGTCATAAGGGAAAATGCAAATCAAAACAACCCCAGATTTCACCTCACACCAGGGGAGAATGGCTAAGATCAAAAACTCCAGTTGACAGCAAAATGCTGGGAGGATGTGGAAAAGAGGAACACCCTCCATTGTTGTGTGGGATTGCAGACTGGTACAACCATTTGGAAATCAGTCTGGAGGTTCCTCAGAAAATTGGACATGAACTAACTGAGGACCCAGCTATACCTCTCTTGGACATATAGACAAAACATGCCCCAACATATAACAAAGCCACATGCTCCACTATGTTCATAGCAGCCTTATTTATAATAGCCAGAAGCTGGAAAGAACCCAGATGCCCTTCGACAGAGGAATGGATACAGAAAATGTGGTACATCTACACAATGGAGTACTGCTCAGCTTTCAAAAACAATGACTTTATATAATTCATAGGCAAATGGTTGGAACTGGAAAATATCATCCTGAGTGAGGTAACTCAATCACCGAAAAACATACATGGTATGCACTCATTGATAAGTGGATATTAGCCCAAAGGCTCGAATTACCCTAGATGCACAGAAACATGAAACTCAAGAAGGATGACCAAAATTCAAATGCTTCACTCCTTCTTAAAAGGGGAACAAGAATACCCTTGGGAGGCAAAGTGCAGAACAGAGGCAGAAGGAACACCCATTCAGAGTCTGCCCCACATGTGGCCCATACATATACAGCCACCAAACTAGATAAGATGGATGAAGCAAAGAAGTGCAGGCTGACAGGAACTGGATGTAGATCTCTCCTGAGAGTTACAGCCAGAATACAGCAAATACATAGGCGAATGCCAGCAGTAAACCACTGAACTGAGAACGGGACCCCCGTTGAAGGAATCTGAGAAAGGACTGAAAGAGCTTGAAGGAACTTGGGACCTCATGAACAACAATGCCAAGCAACCCAGAGCTTCCAGGGACAAGCCACTACCAAAGACTACATGGACTGACCCTTGGCCCAACCTCATAGGTAGCAATGAATAGCCTAGTAGAGCACCAGTGGAAGGGGAAGCCCTTGGTCCTGCTAAGACTGGAACCCCCACTAGAACGTGATTTGTTGGGGATGGCGGTCATGTGGGAGGATATGGAGAACACCCATGGAGGGGTTAGGGGATGTTGAGTCTGGAAACCAGGAAAGGAATAACAATCGAAATGTAAATAAATAAAACCCAAGTTATAAAGATGAGAAAAAAAAAAGAACTGAAGAAACAATATTTTCTGAGCTGAGAGGTAAAATCATTTCTGAATTTTTAAGACTTGAAAACCAATGTTACAGCTTAGTTTATGAACATATTAAAGGAAACAATTCTAAGAATTGAGTTTATTTACAAAAGGTTCTTTCTGTGAATTTATGTCCACTTAAGATGTTATCTGTAAAAGATTTGCTGATGTAATAATTTTTGTTTAATGAACTATAATTTTCAACTTAATAAGAAAGTATGAATAAATTTCATTTTGAAAGACTGAAAATACTTCTAAACAAAAAAAATTGTTGTCCTAAAAAGGTCAATGGCAGAATATCTCCAACAATGGAACTGATGTCTGTGTCCAGGAAATATTTAAAACAGAAAAAAACAAACAAAGGGACCTGTTTCAAAGATAGGACCTACTAGTGTTCTAGTGATTGATCTGCAGTGTTGACACACTGCACCCAGGAAGCTCAGCAGGATCATTACACACAGATTAACAAGGAAGCCAGTTTATACCAACAAACCAGAAGAGACTCAAGGTTAGTGTGAGTGTATGTATGTGTGTGTGTGTGTGTCTGTGTCTGTGTGTGTGTGTGTGTGTGTGTGTGTGTGTGTGTGACTAAATAGTTTCTTCATCCTTGTAGATATAGTTTCTTTATGGGAGCAATACTTAGGACAAAACTTCTATGAGCAAGAGTTGTATGATATAAAAATATAAAGCACACTCCATGAATATGAATATTTTGGCCAATGGAGAAGTTGTTATGTTAAAGCTTCAACCCTCTCCTCCACAAATGGGTCCACATAGGATTCTTCACTAGAACAGAGACTAGGTTCTTCGAAATGCCAGTGAATTTATGCATAAAGCTTACACATGCATGCAC
>NW_022651762.1:0-3525 GCF_011064425.1 Rattus rattus
CATTTGTCGATTCTTGATCTTAGAGCATAAGCCATTGGTGTTTTGTTCAGGAAATTTTTTCCAGTGCCCATGTGTTCCAGATGCTTCCCTAGTTTTTCTTCTATTAGTTTGAGTGTGTCTGGTTTGATGTGGAGGTCCTTGATCCACTTGTCCTGTATTTCTTTAAGGGACTTATCTATGTCCTTCTTAAAGTTCTCCATCATCATTGTGAGATGTGATTTTTAAATCCTATTCTTGCTTTTTTGGTGTGTTGGGATATGCAGTGTTTGCTGTGGTAGGAAAATTGATGCCAAGTAACCTTGGTTTCTTGTTGCTTACTTTCTTGTGCTTGCCTCTAGTCATCTCGGATGTTACTTGATATTGCTTCTCTGATTGTAGCTTGTTTCACCTGTGGGCCTGCGAGCCTGTGATATTAGGAGTGATAGTGATCCTGGCAGAACACCTTTCTGCTGTCATGTTTTTGGGATTAAGATCTGTGGGAGAGTCCCATTTCTGGGCCCAGATGGAGATCAAATGTTTCCTTTCCTAGGCTGTCCTGCAGTTTGAGAGTCCGATGTGCTTCCGGCATGTCACACCTGTGGGCCTGCGAGCCTGTGATATTAGGAGTGATAGTGATCCTGGCAGAACACCTTTCTGCTGTCATGTTTTTGGGATTAAGATCTGTGGGAGAGTCCCATTTCTGGGCCCAGATGGAGATCAAATGTTTCCTTTCCTAGGCTGTCCTGCAGTTTGAGCGTCCGATGTGCTTCCGGCATGTCACTCCTTGGACAGTCAATAGAAGGAAAGTTTGGTCCCACATGTGGACTCTGGGCTTAGGAGGAAGAGCGTTCCTGTCAGATTAGTTCTCTGTGGACAGTTTTTTTGTCTTAGGTCTGTGGGACAGCCCTTCCTTTGGGTGCAGATGTAGACTGAAATGGTCCAGTCCCAGGCTGTCCTGTGGCTGCTGAGCCTTTTGTACTCCTGGTGGATCTCTGTGTGAATCGTTATTGGAGAGACCTTAGGGTCCGACCTGTGGGTTGTGGGTTTAGAAGGGAGAGCACTCCTGGGAGACCAGCTCTTTGTCATCACCTTTTGGGTCCCAGAGCTGTGGGATAGACCCAACTGTGGGCACAGATAGAGACTCGCTCTTTTATAGCAATTATATTTATGTTTGATCCTCTGATTGTGTCCTGGATTTCCTGATTTTTTTGCAGTATTTTTCGTGTGTGTGTGTGTGTGTGTGTGTGTGTGTGTTTATTACACTTTCTTTTATTGTTATGTCAATGGTTTCTATGGTATCTTCTGCACCTGAGATTCTCTCTTCTATCTCTTGTTTTTGTTGTTGATGTTTGCATATGATGTCTGATCTCTTCCCTAGTTTTTCTATTTCCAAGATTGTCCCCTTTGTGATTTCTTTATTGTTTCTATTTCCATTTTTAGATCCTAGATGTTTTTTTTTCAGTTCCTTCATCTGTTTGGCTGTGTCTTCCTGTAATTCTTTAAGGAATTTTTGTGTTTCCATTATGGGCTTCTACCTAATTAGCTGTGTTCTCCTGTATTTCTTTGAGGGAGTTATTTATGTCCTTCTTAAAATTATCTATCATCATCATGAGATGCGATTTTACAACCAAATCTTCTTTTTCTGGTATGATGGGGTATCAGGACTTGCTATAGTTGGAGAACTAGGTATTGATTATGCCAACTAGCCTTGCTTTCTGTTGTTTATGTTCCTGTGCTTGTCTCTCACCATCTAATTATCTCCAGTGCTACCTGCAGTTGCTGTTGCTGACTGCAGCCTATCCCTCCTGTGATCCTGCTTGTGTCAGAACTACTGAGAGTCAAGCTGTCTCTGTGATTCTATGATTCTGTGATCCTGTGATCCTATGATCCCGTGATGCTGGGTGTTTCAAACCACCTCTGATCCTTTGTAAATTAGAGCACCTGGGAGTTGGGCTTCCTCTGGGTGTTGTAGTACTTGGTGGGGGGCCAGCACCCAAGATCTGCTCAGGGCATTGGTGCAGACAAGAAGGAAATTGGTGCCACTGGTTGGGCAGGGGTTCCTGTGTCCCTGGATCCTGAGGAACCCAGGTGTTGGGTCAGATGTCGTGGCCTCCCCACCTCCTGGGCGTGTGAGAGCACCTGGGTGTTGGTCTCCCTCTGGGTGTTGTGTGACTGGGTGTGGAGCCAGAGCTCAATGTCTGCTTACGGCACTGATCCAGATTGGAAGGGTCCCATGCCTCTGGCTGTGCGGGGGTTCTTGCATTCCTGGATCCTGGGGGACCAAGTTACTCTGGGTGTTGGAGCAGACATTGTGGCCTCTTCACCTCTGATTATGAGTGTGTTGGAACACCTGGGAGTCAGGCTTCCTGTGGGTATTGTACGACTGGGTCTGAACATTTCTTCAGGTGCTTCTCAGCCATTTGATATTCTTCAGTTGAGAATTCTTTGTTTAGATCTGTAGTCCATTTTAAATAGGATTATTTGGTTCTCTGTAGTCTAATTTCTTGAGGGTTTTTTGTATATATTAGATATTATCCCTCTATCAGATGTAGGAATAGTAAAAATCTTTTCCTAATCTGTTGGTTGCCATTTTATCCCATTGACAGAAACTTTGCAATTTTTATGAGTTCCCATTTGTAAATTCTTGATCTTAGAACATAAGCTATTGGTGTACTGTTAAGGAAATGTTTTCCTGTGCCTATGTGTTTGAGGTGACTAAAGGAAATGAAGGGGTTTCCAACCCTACAGGAAGAACAATATGAATGAACCAGACCCCCTAGAGCTCCAAGAAGCACACCACCAAACAATGGGCACACATGGATGGACCCATGGATCAAGCCACATATTTAGCAGAAGATGGGATTGTCTGGTATTAATAGCAGGGGAAGCCTTTAGTCCTGTGAAGGCTCATTTCTCATGTGTAGGGGAAGCCAGTGTGTTTAGTTGGGAGTGGGTGGGTGGGAGTGGTTTCATCTTCATAGAAGCAAGGTGAGTGGGGAAAGGGGATAACATTTGAAATGTAAATATATCAAATATCCAGTGAAAAATAAAAACCAGAAAAAAGTAACAACCTCACAGCAAATGGAATAACTTTCTAGAAGATTACACAATTATCTGTGGACTTAATTGTAAGTCCCATGATTACTGTTTCTGATCAAACTAATTGTTCTTATTTCTTAGGGGAAAAAGATCTTGGGGATTTGTATCGCCTCTTTGTGTTCTTTGCACTTTTCTTGTCTTCTTAAGACTCCATGCGGGAAGTCCCACACCCGCGGATCCCGGCCCGCAGCAGCTCTCTGCTCCCAAAACCCGTGGGAGAGAGACCTCACCGCCTGGTCAGGTGGGCACTCCTGAGACTGCAGAGCGGAAGAGACCACCAACACTGCCCACCCCTGCCCACATCCCTGGCCCAAGAGGAAACTGTATAAGGCCTCTGGGCTCCCGTGGGAGAGGGCCCAGGAGAGGCAGGAGCCCTGCCTGAGACACCGCCGGAACCTGAAGGAAACAGACCGGATAAACAGTTCTCTGCACCCAAATCCCGTGGGA
>NW_022651763.1:0-3526 GCF_011064425.1 Rattus rattus
TCAGGCAGGGCTCCTGCTGCTCCTGGGCCCTCCCCCACAGGAACCCAGAGGCCTTGTACAGTTTCCTCTTGGGTCAGGGATGTGGGCAGGGGTGGGCAGTGTTGGTGGTCTCTTCCGCTCTGCAGCCTCAGGAGTGCCCACCCGACCAGGCAGTAAGGTATCTCTCCCACGGGTTCTGGGAGCAGAGAGCTGCTGCGGCCCTTCATTTGTTTTTAAACAGTAATAAAACAGAATAAGCTGAATGAGATATGCCACTGTGTTGGTGGCACCTTACAGATGATGATCCTGTAAGTTCAAAGTGGCCAGGTGACACACGACCTGTCTGGTCTGGTGTGTAGTCTGTGCTGGCACTAAATGTAGATCCCCACTCCAGTACATGGCACATGACTGCCATACGATACATCAGAGCTGCTACACAACAGTGCAAACTCACAGAAGAGACGAATCATTTTCAATTTAACCTTACTCTGAAGGTTCGCTTTATTTGCCTCTTCTCTGCTATTAGTTTCCTGGTGTTTATATGAAGCCAACAACACTAAAAGGCTCTGAAGATGCTAAGGAGAGGCATTTGCCTCTCTGAAGAAAAAGATTGGAGTACATGCAAATCAGTAAAAGAACAAATTTCAAATTAGTCAGGAATTATGGTGCTTTTTTTGTACTTAATGAATTGCAGACTTTAAATTTTTAATTATATTTACTCTTTAATCTTTTTTAAAAGTCCAGACTTTATCCCCATCCTGGTCCACCCACCAACTGTTCCATATCCCACACATTGTCCATCCCTCCACCTCCCAACCCACTTCCTAGGGCTCCAAGTCTCTCAAGGGTTAGGTGCATCTTCTATGACTGAGTCCAGACCCGCAGTCCTCTGCTGTATATGTATGGTGGCCTCATATAAGCTGGTGTATGCTACCTGATTGGTATCTCAATGTCTGAGAGATCCTGGGGTCTAGGTTAGATAATATTGCTTTTCTTCCTGTAGGGTCACCCTCCTTCTCAGCTTCTTCCAGCTTTTCTCTAATTCAACCACATGGGTCACCAGCCTTTGTCCATTGGTTAGGTATAAATATATGCATTTGACTCTTTCAGCTGCTTGTTGGGCCTTTTAGAGGGCAGTAATGATAGACCCATGTTTGTAAGTACACCATAGCATCAGTAATAATGTCAGTCCTTGGGACCTTCCCCTAAGCTGGATCTCAATTTGGGCCTGATACTGGACCTCCTTTTCCTCAGGCTCTTCTCCATTTCCATCCCTGAATTTCTTTCAGACGGGAACAACTCTGGGCCTGAGTTTTTGACTGTAGGATGACAACCTGCTTCCCTATATTTTTACTACAGGTAGACTCTACAAGTTCCCTCTCTCTGCTATAGGGCATTTCATCTAAGGTTTGAGTCCTGAGGTCCTAAGAGTCTCTCACCTTTCAGATCTCTGATACATTTTAGAGAACCTCTCCCCTAATGTCCTACTTCCTGAGGTTGACTATTTGACATTCTCTGCTTGCCCTCAGTGCTTTAATCCTGTTCCCAGCCCACCCCCCAATACCTGATCATGTTACCCTTTTGCCCTCCCTGTCATCTTTCTCACCCAGTTCTCTTCCTTCCTTTCTACTTTCTGTGATTGTTTCTTCCCTTGCCCAATTGGGACTGGAACTTCCTTACTTGGACCCTTTGGCTTGTTAGCCTTCTTGAGTTCTTTGGATTGTGTCCTGGGAATTCTGTACTTTTTTGTCTAATATCCAGTTATTAGTGAGTACATGCCATACTTACCTTTTTGGGTCTGGGTTAACTGACTCGGGATTATATTTTCTAATTCCATTTGTTTGTCTGCAAAATTTGGATGTCCTCATTTAAGGTTTCTATTAAAGAAGCCATAAACTTAATATATACATACACACATACATATATATATATATATATGTGTGTGTGTGTGTGTGTGTGTGTCTTGATATATCTAAAATGTATGTTTTTTAACCTCTACCTTTCAGTAAGAAGTCATCAAACCTCAGTCTAAAAGAAACCATTTTTTATTTTATAAAACAGGAAAGCCAGATCATTCTGTCTCTAAATTTATTTACGTAGGTTTACTAATGTTTAAGAAATCTTTCCTCTTAGTGCCAGAATAATACAATTTAAGCTGAGGATGACAAAAGCCACTTGACATTTGTGTGCTCCAAATTGCAAAGACCAATGGTTAATGAAACCATGAAGTATAGTTTTCCTAAAAAATTGTGTTAAAAGAGAATCTGTGTCTTTATATTCTTAGCTTAATTGCAGTAAGTCTGGCTGGATATTTGAGATTCAGCTCAATATAACGTGAGAATGGTTACTTTTAATGTCATATCAGAATTAGAAAATTGATTTTTAAAACAGCACCAGTAGATGTACATTGTATTCTTTGATGAGACCCAGGGCTCTCTCTGAGAACATTCTGGAAGCAAAAGAAAAATTGCAGAACACTATGAGAACATTTTTTTGGCTTACATGTCTGCATTTTCTTTTTATTTTATTTTATTTTATTTTATTTTATTTTATTTTTTAACTTGAGTATTTCTTATTTACATTTCTAGTGCTATTCCCTTTCCCAGTTTACGGGCCAACATCCCCCTAATCCCTCCCCCTCCCCTTCTTTATGGCTGTTCCCCTCCCCATACTCCACCAATTGCCACCCTCCCCCCAACAATCACGTTCAGTCTTAGCAGGACCCAGGGCTTCCCCTTACACTGATGATCTTACTAGGATATTCAATGCTACCTATGAGGTCAGAGTCCAGGGTCAGTCCATGTATAGTCTTTAGGTAGTGGCTTAGTCCCTGGAAGCTCTGGTTGCTTGGCATTGTTGTTCATATGGGGTCTCGAGCCCCTTCGAGAACATTTTTTAAGACTGTAGTTTTCTTAATTTTTGTCTGAAGTTGAGTTTGCTCCTGTGTGTATTTTACCAGCAGCACCTGTATTTTGCAAGAATAACATACTTCTAAACTCTCCATAGATTTTTTTTTTAATAGAGAGAGAAGCTTAAGGTTGGTCAAACAAAGTACCTTGTGAGTATGGAGTTTTGGAAACTGAAAGCTAGGCCAAGCAGTAAAATAATCTAGGGAGGTAAGGCACTGAACTTCTCCACATGGAGTATCAATATAATATTGATAAGCCAGCCTGCCTCCATGTTGGGATTGAAAACTATTCTACCTGGTCAAGGAAGAAATAAAGAAAGAAATGAAAAACTTTTTAGAATTTAATGAAAATGAAGGTACAACATACCCAAACTTATGGGACACAATGAAAGCTGTGCTAAGAGGAAAACTCATAGCGCTGAGTGTCTGCAGAAAGAAACAGGAAAGAGCATATGTCAGCAGCTTGACAGCACACCTAAAAGCTCTAGAACAAAAAGAAGCAAATACACCCAGGAGGAGTAGAAGGCAGGAAATAATCAAACTCAGAGCCGAAATCAACCAAGTAGAAACAAAAAGGACCATAGAAAGAATCAACAGAACCAAAAGTTGGTTCTTTGAGAAAATCAACAAGATAGATAA
>NW_022651764.1:0-3528 GCF_011064425.1 Rattus rattus
CTTCTTTTCCGATCTGTATCCCCTTGACCTCCTTTTGTTGTCAGATTGCTCTGGCTAGAACTTCAAGAACTATATTGAATAAGTAGGGAGAGAGTGGGCAGCCTTGTCTAGTCCCTGATTTTAGTGGGATTGCTTCAAGTTTCTCTCCATTTAGTTTAATGTTAGCCACTGGTTTGCTGTATATGGCTTTTACTATGTTATACGACTGCTATGGCTACTGAGGAATACCCAGAGACTTGGGGTTCTAATTGGTTTATTTTTGGTTTTTTTGTTTTAGGCCTTTTTATGGAGTTAGTGATATTTTATCTACTTAGTTTAAATAATAAGGTAGAGTTAGTTGATTTTGATAGTTTGGGTGACTGATTAATATATGAGATTGATGATGTTGGAGTCATATTGGAGGGTGGAATTGGGGTTGCAGCTATGTATAGTTGTGTTACTTGGATAATGGTAGTGGCTGGGTGATCATTGTTTGCAGGGATTTTTATTATTATTGAAATCACTCGGGATTAAGTATATGTAAAATAAAAATTAGTGAGATTGTAATGAGGAAAGACAGGAAATATAGTTTAACTAGTCCTTTTTGATTGGTTATCATTTTGGATAGATGGGTTTGGGTGATAGAGGTTGACTTTGGGATTGTCTTTTCTAGTCAGGTCAGGTCTAGGAGGTTTAGGGATACTTTATAGCTAGAATTTAGTGTTTTTTGGGGGATTATTCGGTGCATAATTGATGGGAAATAGCCTAGTGAAGTTGAGAATGATGATAGTTTGGTGGTTTTGTTTATTGATAGGTTTAGGGTTAGATTGTTGAGTTCTAGGGCGATAGCGAAGCCTAAGATTGTGATGAGTAGAGCTGTTAGTTTTAGGTATCAGGGTATGGTGAGAATTTGAATATTAGTTGGAGGAATATTGAGTGAGATAAGAAAGCCTGCTATAATACTTCCTAATGCTAGACGTTTGATTGGATTAATGAGATTTGGGTTATTTTCGTTAATGGTAATTAGTGGGGAATAACGTGGTTTTGTCATGGTAACGAAGTAGATGATTCGTATGCTGTAAACGGCAGTTATGGATGTGGCGATTAAGGTGATTATTAGGGCTCAGGCGTTGGTGTTGCACGTGTTGATGGTTTCGATGATGAGGTCTTTTGAGTAAAATCCTGTGAGAAATGGTATTCCAGTAAGGGCTAGGCTTCCGATAATAAGGCAGGATGATGTAAATGGTATTACTTTTATTATGTTACCTATTTTTCGAATGTCTTGTTCGTCGTTAAGGCTGTGAATGATTGATCCTGAGCATATGAATAGTATTGCTTTGAAGAATGCATGGGTGCAGATATGAAGAAAAGCTAGGTAAGGCTGGTTAATTCCTAGGGTGACTATTATAAGTCCTAATTGGCTAGATGTGGAAAAGGCTACAATTTTTTTGATGTCGTTTTGTGTAAGTGCGCAAATTGCTGTAAATAGTGTGGTAATGGCTCCGAGGCATAGTATGGCTGTTATAATGGTGCTATTGTTTGAAGTTAGTGGGTGAAATCGGATTATTAGGAAGATTCCTGCGACAACTATAGTGCTTGAGTGTAATAGGGCGGATACAGGAGTTGGGCCTTCTATGGCGGATGGGAGTCATGGATGGAGTCCAAATTGAGCAGATTTTCCTGTGGCTGCAATTAGGAGTCCTGTGAGAGGTACTAGGTTGTTGGTGTTAGTTAAGAAAATTTGTTGAAGTTCCCAAGAGTTTGTATTTAGGCAGAATCAAGTTATGGCTAGGATAAAACCGACATCTCCGACTCGGTTGTACAAGATTGCTTGAAGGGCTGCTGTGTTGGCGTCTGCACGGCCGTATCATCACCCGATTAGTAGGAAGGATATGATTCCTACGCCTTCTCATCCAATGAAGAGTTGAAATAGGTTGTTAGCTGAGGTTAGAATTAGTATAGTAATTAGGAATATTATTAAGTATTTAATAAATCGGTTGATGTAGGGGTCAGAATGTATGTATCATGAAGAGAACTGCATAATTGATCATGTTACGAATAGGGCCACGGATAAAAATAAGATTGAGAAATAATCAATCTTGAAGCTTATAGTAAGTTTAATAGAGTTGATGGTTAGTCAATGTCAGTTAGTGATTATATATTCTGTATTGTAGTAAAAAAATAGTAGTAAGGGTAAGAGGCTGAGGAAAAATGAGAATTTAATGGATGAGGTAGCATAGAGTGGAAAGTCAATAAATTTGGGTAGGTTAGTCATAGAAATAATGATTGGTGTTGTGAGTAAGATTAAAATTATGAGGATTGAGGATGTTATTATATTTATTACTTTTATTTGGAGTTGCACCAAGGTTTTTGGTTCCTAAGACCAATGGATTACTATTATCCTATAAAAGTAAGAAAGCCATATGTTTAGGTATGGGTGCATGAATTAGCAGTTCTTGCATACTTTCTTGGTAAATAAGGAGTTTGATTTCCTGTTGTTAGATTCACAGTCTAATGTTTTTTGTAAACTATATCTACATATATGGGCCTTGAATTCCTATTCTTTCCAGGACTTTTATCATGAAGGGGTGTTGAATTTTGTCAAATGCTTTCTCAGTATCTAATGAAATGATCATGTGGTTTTGTTGTTTCAGTTTGTTTATATAATGGATCACGTTGATGGTTTTCTGTATATTAAACCATCCCTGCATGACTGGGATGAAGCCTACTTGATCATGGTGGATGATTGTTTTGATGTGCTCTTGGATTCGGTTTGCCAGAATTTTATTGAGTATTTTTGCGTCGATATTCATAAGGGAAATTGGTCTGAAGTTCTCTTTGTTGTGTCTTTGTGTGGTTTAGGTATAAGAGTAATTGTGCCTTGGTAGAAGGTATTCGGTAGTGATCCATCTGTTTCAATTTTGTGGAATAGTTTGGATAATATTGGTATGAGGTCTTCTATGAAGGTTTGATAGAATTCTGCACTAAACCCGTCTGGACCTGGGCTCTTTTTGGTTGGGAGACCTTTAATGACTACTTCTATTTCCTTAGGAGTTATGGGGTTGTTTAACTGGTTTATCTGTTCATGATTTAACTTCGGTACCTGGTATCTGTCTAGGAAATTGTCCATTTCCTGAAGATTTTCAAGTTTTGTTGAATATAGGTTTTTATAGTAAGATCTGAACATTTTTTGAATTTCCAATGAATCTGTAGTTATGTCTCCCTTTTCATTTCTGATTTTGTTAATTTGGAAGCACTCTCTGTGTCCTCTCGTTAGTCTGGCTAAGGGTTTATCTATCTTGTTGATTTTCTCAAAGAACCAACTTTTGGTTCTGTTGATTCTTTCTATAGTCCTTTTTGTTTCTACTTGGTTGATTTCGGCTCTGAGTTTGATTATTTCCTGTCTTCTACTCCTCCTGGGTGTATTTGCTTCTTTTTGTTCTAGAGCTTTTAGGTGTGCTGTCAAGCTGCTGACATATGCTCTTTCCTGTTTCTTTCTGCAGGCACTCAGCGCTATGAGTTTTCCTCTTAGCACAGCTTTCATCGTGT
>NW_022651765.1:0-3530 GCF_011064425.1 Rattus rattus
AGCTGAGTAATATTCCATTGTGTAGATGTACCACATTTTCTGTATCCATTCCTCTGTTGAAGGGCATCTGGGTTCTTTCCAGCTTCTGGCTATTATAAATAAGGCTGCTATGAACATAGTGGAGCATGTGTCTTTGTTATATGTTGGGGCATCTTTTGGGTATATGCCCAAGAGAGGTATAGCTGGGTCCTCAGGTAGTACAATGTCCAATTTTCTGAGGAACCTCCAGACTGATTTCCAGAATGGTTGTACCAGTCTGCAATCCCACCAACAATGGAGGAGTGTTCCTCTGTCTCCACATCCTCGCCAGCATTTGCTGTCACCTGAGTTTTTGATCTTAGCCATTCTCACTAGTGTGAGGTGCAATCTCAGGGTTGTTTTGATTTGCATTTCCCTTATGACTAAAGATGTTGAACATTTCTTTAGGTGTTTCTCAGCTACTCGGCATTCCTCAGCTTTGAATTCTTTGTTTAGCTCTGAACTCCATTTTTTTTTTTTATTAACTCGAGTATTTCTTATTTACATTTCGAGTGTTATTCCCTTTCCCGGTTTCCGGGCAAACATCCCCCTAATCCCTCCCCCTCCCCTTCTTTATGGGTGTTCCCCTCCCATCCTCCCCCCATTGCCACCCTCCCCCCCAACAATCACGTCTGAACTCCATCCATTTTTAATAGGGTTATTTGTCTCCCTGCAGTCTTTCTTCTTGAGTTTTTTGTAAATTTTGGATATAAGCCCTCTATTTGTTGTAGGATTGGTAAAGATCTTTTCCCAATCTGTTGGTTGCCATTTTGTCCTAACAACAGTGTCCTTTTCCTTACAGAAGCTTTGCAGTTTTATGAGATCCCATTTGTCGATTCTTGTTCTTAGAGCATAAGCCATTGGTGTTTTGTTCAGGAAATTTTCTCCAGTGCCCATGTGTTCGAGATGCTTCCCCACTTTTTCTTCTATTAGTTTGAGTGTATCTGGTTTGATGTGCAGGTCCTTGATCCAATTGGACTTAAGTTTGTACAGAGTGATAAGAATGGATCGATCTGCATTCTTCTACACGCTGACCTCCAGTTGACCAGCACCAATTGCTGAAAATACTGTCTTTTTTCCATTGGATGGTTTTGGCTCCTTTGTCAAAATTCAAGTAGCCATAGGTGTGTGTGTTCATTTCTGGGTCTTCAATTTTATTCCACTGGACTATCTGTCTGTCTCTATACCAATACCATGCAGTTTTTATCACAATTGCTCTGTAATACTGCTTGAGTTCAGGGATAGTGATTCCCACAGAAGTCCTTTTATTGTTGAGGATAGTTTTAGCTATCCTGGGTTTTTTGTTATTCCAGATGAATTTGCAAATTGTTCTGTCTAACTCTGATAGAACGCTTGGGGTTATTTCTATCTTTCTGTATCTGTTGAGGCCTGTTTTATAACCAATTATATGGTCAATTTTGGAGAAAGTACCATGAAGTGCTGAGAAGAATGTATATCCTTTTGCTTTAGGATAGAATGTTCTATAAATATCTGTTAAGTCCATTTGGTTCATGACTTCTCTTAGTCTGTCTACGTCTCTGTTTAATTTCTGTTTCCATGATCTCTCCATTGATGAGAGTGGGGTGTTGAAATCTCCTACTATTATTGTGTGAGGTGCAATGTGTGTTTTGAGCTTTAGTAAGGTTTCTTTTACGTATGTAGGTTCACTTGTATTTGGGGCATAGATATTTAGGATTGAGAGTTCATCTTGGTGGATTTTTCCTTTGATGAATATGAAGTGCACTTTTAATATTCTTAAGTAATCATGAAAGTCTTTAAAAGAACATATATATTGAAAATCTGTATAATCAATGAATAAAATTTCTGAGGACAGAAAAGAATGCAATAGAGCCTCATCGAGGATTCAAATGGTCAACAGAGAGTGATAGCTTCGGATGCAATATCCAGAACATTGAGGGAAAGTGTAATAGCTTCCCAGTCAGTAGCCAAAGCCATCAGAAAAGGGAAAAAGCTTTCTATATAGTACCGGCAGTGGCCAGAATAGGACAATAGAGCCCCATAAGATCCCCTGTAGCTCCATTCTCAAAGCATTCAGAAGAGGTCAACAAAGCCACATGAAGTATACAAAGCATCTAGAAGACATCAAGAGAAGTCTGTGCAGTACAGGTAGCATTCAGAAGATTGAGATAGAGCCTCATGGAGAACTTGAGGCAGTCAGAAAAGGGCAATAAAACCCCATACAGTACCCAATTATCAAAAAACATATAACATCACATCCAGTATCCAAAGTATCTAGAAGAAGCCAAACACTTCCTGTGTGGTAACCAAAAAAATTCAAAAGAGGGTAGTATCTTCCCATGCAGTACACAGGAATCCAAACAGGATAATAACTTCCAATACAGTACACAAAGAACACAGAAAACTGATACCTGGCATGAAATACCCAGAAGAGCAAGAATAGGGTGATAGTTCCTAAATTACACAAATTTGTTGTATGAAACGTGAGGTTTGAAATTTTTTGGAATCATTTTTTCTCTTTGTCACTGACATTGAGATCCACATTATTTTATACCAGTTCTTTGAACTCCATATCTGTATTCAGTACAGACATAACAAAAACACAGAGCAAAGAAAACACACACACAAACACACACACACACACACACACTCACAGATACACAGACACAGACACATACACACACTTAAAGATCAAAGCAACAAATTAATTGGAGAGATACAGAGAAGGGAGAGAAGGAAAGAGACCAAATTAAAATCAAAGAAAAGAAATCAGCTAAAGATACAGTGAACAACACAGAAACAGACACAAATTGAGTTTATTGAGGAAACTTCAGTGCCAGAGGTTTGATAGTCTGCAGAAAATGGATTTATTGTTACTGACATGCATTTTACTAAGACTGAATTAAATGAAAAATGCTGGAGAGTTTTATCACTTTACACAAACTGAAGTCATTTAAGAGAAAGGATCCTCAATTGAGAAAATGTCTTCATAAGATAGAGCTGCAGATAAGCCTGTTGGGCACAGATAATAATGAAGAAAGGCACAGCCCATTGTTGGTGAGGTCACCCCTAGGCGTGATGGTCCTGGGTTGTATAAGAAAGCAAGCTGAGAAAGCCAGTAGTAGTACCACTCCATGGCCTGTGCAGTAGCTCCTATCTCTGGATTAATTAAAAAAAAGAGTACTCCCTTTTACTCTTAAGCCATCCTGGCTAAAAGCCTCACATACTAAAAAATACATATCACAGAAAGATATATCACATACTGACTATCACGCATATAATATTATGGATAATTTATTCAGTCTAATAATGAGACATCATCAAACCATGTAATTATTCTCAGTTAAATGATTTCTTCTGGTATTATACACTGGTTTGTTTTTTTCGTTGAATCTTTATTTGTTTATTGTTTTATTTTGAAACACATTCAAACTATGTAGCCATGGTTATCCTTAACTCAATGTATACAACAGACTGGACTCAAACTCACAGAAATCTATATGCCTCTGCTTCCCAATCTCCAGAATTGACAG
>NW_022651766.1:0-3487 GCF_011064425.1 Rattus rattus
TGTGTGTGTGTCTCTGTGTGTGTGTGTGTGTGTCTGTGTGTGTGTTTCTCTGTGTGTGTGTCTGTGTGTGTGTGTGTGCCTGAGTGTGTCTGTGTGTGTTTCTCTGTGTGTGTGTTTCTCTGTATGTGTGTCTCTCTGTGTGTGTGTGTTTCTGTGTGTGTGTGTGTCTGTGTGTGTTTGTGTGTTTCTCTGTGTGTGTGCGTGCGTTTGCATATGCATAGACAACACAAAGTGCAGTGCTCATGCATGCATGCATGTGTGTGGAAGCCAGACATTGATTCTCACACATCAACTAGTCTGACACCTCCTCTCTCTACCTCCCCAACAACGGAATTACAGGTGGTTGCCACATCTGCCTGGCTTTTTTTCTGGTTATGACTTTTTATTCCCTCGTGGGCCAACTTTCTTACTGCAGTTTCGGATTCTGACCCACTCTTCCTAGACATATGGCCTTGTTCAAGTTTGTGGATGCTCCCATTCTTAACTTCAATTTTCTCATCTGCGAGGAGGGTCCTAATGCCACTGGCCAGTCCTCTGTGCCTGTGGTGTGGGGGTGTCCCTGTGTGCCGGAGCAGTGTGTACACAGGTCCCTATGTCCCCTGCAGAGCCAGTCCGTCTTCCACCCTCCAGCTCCCCCGAATCTCACCGGCTGCTGGCGGCGGGGCTCTCGGTGGCGGTGGCAGCTGCAGCCAGGCCTGGGGGCTATACTGCAGTACACACGGTGCTGACTGTGAACTCCGCCTCGTTGCTCATGATGTCTGTGGTCTGGATGTTGCGGTCATACATGGGGTTCTCAAATGTGGCCCGCACGTTCGTGTTCTCGTGGCCAGCATAGCCATTGAATGGAACTTTGGGTCTTCTCCTGGGAATAAGAGACAGTGAGTGACCTTGAATTAAAAGGTAACACAGGATCCAAAGCAGGAGAGGAGAGGGAATCCTTTCTTCTTTTAGAAAATTACATTCTTCTGAGTCAGGAGGATGCTGGGTAGGGTGGGGTGGGCTAGGTGCTCAGTTGCCCTCCCTGGCTTCTGCCTTCGGGGCACTAGGTCTGAGTACATAGTTGCCCTCCCTGGCCTCTGCCTTCGGGGCACTAGGTCTGGGTATGCAGTTGCCCTCCCTGGTCTCTGCCTTCAGTGTACTAGGTCTGGGTATGCAGTTGCCCTCCCTGGTCTCTGCCTTCAGTGTACTAGGTCTGGGTATGCAGTTGCCCTCCCTGGTCTCTGCCTTCAGTGTACTAGGTCTGGGTATGCAGTTGCCCTCCCTGGTCTCTGCCTTCAGGGTACTAGGTCTGGGTATGCAGTTGCCCTCCCTGGTCTCTGCCTTCAGGGTACTAGGTCTGGGTATGCAGTTGCCCTCCCTGGTCTCTGCCTTCAGGGTACTAGGTCTGGGTATGCAGTTGCCCTCCCTGGTCTCTGCCTTCAGTGTACTAGGTCTGGGTCACGGCTGAGCCCCCTGGCCTCTGCCTTCCCAGTACCTGTGCTTGTAGAGATAGAGGACGAAGCCGGCGATGATGAGAGCAATGAAAGGCACCAAGATGGCAGCGGCCACTGAGCTGCTGTTGGAAGCAAAGTGTCGGCCGATGGACTCCGGGTCTGACTCCAACAGCTTGAGGTCTGCAAAGTGCCAAAGCGTAACACTCAAGTCACAGACTCACCCCGAGGTGACGCTCCCGGCTGGCCACACTACCCTGCTGCAGAGCATCAGCTATGGTCACGTGCTCCAGTTCAGCCAGCAGAAGCCTGCGCCCTGGCTGCAGCTGCTGGCCCACACGCTCCCTGGAGGCCCATGTGAGTTTGCCTCTGGCCTGGAACACAGTTATCCCTGGGGGTCCCAGGGAAGACGGCTGGCAGAGGGCCCTGAAATTGTATCTCTGAACACAACCTTCAAAGGATGAAGTTCTTTAGAAGTTTCTATGTTTTTCTTGGCCATCAAAGCCTGTGATTAGATGAAAATGATCATCAGATGGAGCCATGATACATATGTATATGGACATGTGTGTATGTGTATATATATGTATACGTGTATATGTGTATATGTGTACATGTATAGTGAGACTGGATACATGTGTATATATGTGTATGTGCATATATGTACATGTATATTGAGACTGGATACATGTACATGTATAGTGAGTGGATACATGTGTATATATGTACATGTATAGTGAGACTGGATACATGTGTATATGTGTATATGTATACATATATAGTGAGACTGGATACATATGTATATGTGTGTATGTGTATATGTGTACATGTATAGTGAGACTGGATACATATGTATATGTATATATATGTATATATGTACATGTATAGTGAGACTGGATACATATGTATATGTGTATATGTGTATATGTGTACATGTATAGTGAGACTGGATACATATGTATATGTGTATATGTGTATATGTGTACATGTATAGTGAAACTGGATACATATGTATATGTGTATATGTGTATATGTGTACATGTATAGTGAGGCTGGATACATATGTATATGTGTATATGTGTATATATGTACAAGTATAGTGAGACTGGATACATATGTATGTGTGTATATGTGTATATGTGTACATGTATAATGAGGCTGGATACATATGTATGTGTGTATATGTGTACATGTATAGTGAGGCTGGATTGCCATGGAAGAATGAGGTGGGGTGTATGAAGGCTCTCCACCCACTCCATGAAGGGTCACCCGAGGAGGTAGGGATCAACAGGGAAAGGGAGTTGGCTGTGTTTGCTGGGGTCTTCCTGCTGCTGGGCTGAGGGTCCTGGGACTGTGTTGGAGGTGTAAGAGCTGCCACATGTTGGAGCCTTGAGAGCAAAGCCAAGACGGCTGTGTGGAGGAGCAGAGAGGAAGGGGTGCCACGAGCAGATCTGAGCTGACTGAAGAGAGAACTTTCTGAAGGGAGGGCTGTCAGAGAAGGAAAGGGATGGCCTGGCAGGTAGGAGCCCTGGGGTTGGAAGGTCACAGTGTGTGGGATACAGTCCCCATCTTTACTGTTCCCAAGAAGCTAGGACCCTATCCCATGTGAGTCCTAGCCCCTGGGTTGGGACCTGTTTCTGGAGTGAGGATGTTTGGTTTGAATATGACCAAGTGTGCAGAGTCCAGTTCTGAGACAGGACAAAGAGGAGAAGGTTCCTCAGGGTTTGGGTTTCTTGTCTGTGATGTAAGGGCAATCCCCACCTCCTGGGCAAATGCTAAGGAAGGCGCGACATTACGGGGAAGGGCAGCCGTGAGGTAGGAGTGTTTCAGCCACTGCCTGAGCCTCTGGGCAGGGGTGATGCCCGTGGCTCCCGGTGGCCAGCACAGCAACTTAGGGCTGAATGTCCATCAAACATCTGTTTTTAGAGCTAGTGCAGGTTCTGTCTGATCCAGATGAGCTTAAGAGATCCTCCTTCGGGTAGAGTTTCAGGCCAGTTTCCTTCCTGCCCCAGGATACAGCTCCTCTCCCATCCCCTGAGCTTACATCTCCAAGGACACAT
>NW_022651767.1:0-3533 GCF_011064425.1 Rattus rattus
AAATGCTTACTTTTACAAGAGTTGCTGTTGGGGGTGGAGGTGCTGAAGAGATAGCTCGGAGGTGAAGAGCACTGGATGCTTTCTCTGAGGACCCAGGTTCAGTTCCCAGCACCCACGTGGCAGCCCACAACTATCTCTGATTCCAGTCTCAGGGAAGAATCTGACACCTTCACACAGGCATACATACAAGCAAGTAAAAACACCAGTGCACATAAAACAAAAATAAATAAGTAATTTAAAAAAAAAAAAAAAAAAAAAAAGACTTGTCTTGGTCAACTGAACAGTAGAACTTGAACCAAGACAGCCCTGTGGCTTTGAGGCCGAAGGAAACCTGCTGATTTCCCGGGTGCAGGGTTAGGGATCCTGTGTCAGCTCTGCCACAGGGCATGGCTGTTCCAGGAGACAGGACTCAGGAAGTTTGACCACGCTCACCCCACACCACCACAGGGCAGGTGTCTGGCTGCAGGGAAGCCTCGGGACACCGCTCCTGGGTGGGGAAGCGCGGTATGAGGTGCACGGGAGGGAGGGGGTGAGGTGGGGGAGGGCTGAAAGCACAAGCAGGGAGGGTGAGACACTAAATTCCCCTGAAAGGGCGTGCCCCGGTGACTGCCTCCCTTAGCATCTACTTGCATCTTAAAGTTTCTACCACTTCCCCAAAGCACCAAGACAGGAATTAAACCTTTTGGGGATATTTCAAGTCTAAACCAGAGCACCGCTCAAACGCCCATCAATGGTGGGCCGGATAAATGGTGCCTAGGCATCTACAGACAACTGCATGCAAATGAGCACCACAGGCAGAGGGCCGAACTGGAGAGCCCTGACGCTGAAGCACAGGCTACACTACCCTCCACCATTTTATAGGACAGTATACACAAGAACCGGCAGCATTGGCCTACGCTTCTGAAGTTGGGAGACCGTCTTCCCGGAGGGGACGGCGCGTGGGAGGGGCCAAGGTGCAGTCTTCTGTTGTGAGCATCAGAGTGGCACTGCTCTGCACACAGAGAACTCGGAGAAGCCCTCCACGGAGTGTGTACGAAGGAGTCTATTTTAAAAGGCATGTGCAAATGTTTGGGGAAAAGAGTTCCAATGCCCCCAGCTCAGGTGGTGTGAGCAGGGATGGCGTCCACGAACGCGTTCCTAAATGGATAGGAAGCCACTAGCCCAACGATGCAGAAGCCATGGCTTCCAGAACGTAAGCAGCTCAATTACCATTTATCTCTGTCTCCTCCACAGGGTTTGTAGTAACTTGTCATGGGAGTTTGGAACGGGGAACTAGAGGACGTCCAGAATGTGGCTCCTGACATCTGGCCGCCTGGAGTCCATTCCTCCATCTACCGCAGACTGACTGTGACGTCGCTTGCTTAGCGTGCACCCCAAGCCGTTTACGGGATCGTCATTATCACCATGTGGGCCACGAGTTTAAAATGCAGTGGCTAAGAGCGTTACACGGCTGTATGTGATAAATGTGTCAATTCACTCTACAACGCCTAGTATGGTGATGCGTGCCTGTGATGGGAGTACCCAGGGGAAGCTGCCGGAAAAACATGAGGCACAGGCTATCATGGCTGTGTGAGGAGGCTAGGGATACGGATCAGACACACACACACAGACAGACACACACACTCACACACACAGACACACACACACATTCAAACACAGACACACAGAGACACACACACACACACGGACACACACACAGACATAATCACACAGACGCTCACACACAGACACACAGAGACACCCAGACACACACACACACACACACTCACACACACACACAGACACACACACACTCACACACACACACAGACAGACACACACACACTCACACACACACACACTCACACACACACAAACGAGATCCACATGCATACATACACATATATGTGTATGTGACATGTTATTTTCTTAACAAAGTGCACAGTTTGTAGGAAACCAACACAGTCTGTTAATTAAATACACCCAATACGCCCTGAAGACTTAAACATGCAAAGCTAAGAAGGAGACAGTGCGTTGGAGGCTGACCACTTGGTACTTGGAAGTAGCTGGTGTGCTCTTCCCTGGGTTGGAGATCTTTCTCCCATTCTCAGTTCCCTCGCTGCCTGTGGTTTTTGCTTGTGGATGAGGGCCTGGGCCTTCACCTCCCATGTTTGCAAGTTTCCTTGTTTAGCTCAGATCCAGGCAGGCATAGTGGGGAACCTTTGTGGGTGTAGCTTCTGACTTTACTAAGAGACAGTCTCATAGTGATTCCTCTGCTCTAAGACCCTTTTTGCCCCCTCTTCCTCGATGATCTACAAGGGTTCAGCAGTCATATTGGAAGATGGACAGCTCTGAAGACCTGTGTACAAGTAACATTCTAAAACTGAGCAGGTTGTCCTAAGTATGCATTTAGAAATATGAATTTATACGCATATACATCATATATTATGTTACATGTATGTAACAATAAATGAAAACGGAGGCCACAAATTTGAAGAAGAGCAAGAAGGTATCTGTGGGAGGGTTGGAAGAAGGAAGGGGAAGGGGAAATAATAATACTGTAATCTCAACGAGAACGGAAAAATAATTTTAAAATAATAAAAATGTATTAGCATAGGAAAACTGTCGAAGCTGTCATTCATTATTAGAATCTATATAATAATCTCTGAGAAACTGAGAAACCAAATTCCCTTACCCGTGAGATACTGGGTCTAATGACACACAGACCGCTCCTTTCACCTTGTTCTTCCTTAACACTAAAGAATCCAGAGGCGCCTGCAGGAGCAGAAGGATCTTCAAGAGCAGTGCTATGCAACCTTCCTAATGCCGCGACACTCTAGTGCCGTTCCTCATGGTGTGGTGACCCCAAGCATGAAATTAATTTCATTGCTGCTTCACCACTGTAATCATGCTACTGTTATGAATCGTAATGTAAATATTCCTGTTTTCCGGTGGTCTCAGGCGACCCCGTGAAAGAGCCGTTGGGCCCCCAAAGGGGTTGAGACCCCCCCCCAGGTTGAGAACCACCGCTCCAGAGCCACAGGTCATTATGACTTGCTGTCATTGTGATTTATTTTGCCAGCACAGGAACCAGCGTCTCCCCAGCCCAGTCTTTTTCTAGCACCGGAACGTGAAGAGTGCCACAAGCTAATGAATTAAGATGTACAACAGAAAAGTCAGCACACGATAAATAACTAAACAAATGACAGATTCCCACATGTGGCCCCCAAACTCTGTGAGGACTATTGGGTTCTTAGGAAACCCCAAAGAGGGGTGAGAGTGAGGGCGGGCCAGCGAGCTCTGGTCAGATGGACGCTAGCCTGCTCCTGTGTTTTCATCAAGGCTCAGCCTAAATGCCTAAGCTGGCAGGAGGCACACCTCTTACAAGCCTAACGCCGTGTTTGAAGGAATTATGAAACGGAGCCACGAATGGTAAGGCAGGCCTCTAATCTTGGTCTCTGCCGAGGCTGAGGCAGAGCAAAGTTCAAGTTCTATCTGGGTGAGAGTATATCCAAGCCACCGAGGGTACTTACTGAGAGTCTATCTTAAAAATA
>NW_022651768.1:0-3522 GCF_011064425.1 Rattus rattus
GCAGCAATGGGGGGAGGGTTGGGAGGGGAACACCCATAAGGAAGGGGAGGGGGGAGGGGGATGTTTGCCCGGAAACCGGGAAAGGGAATAACACTCGAAATGTATATAAGAAATACTCAAGTTAATAAAAAAAAAAAAAGAACCTTATCCTGTGCCCCAGGTAAAAAGAGGAGTAAGAGAAACAGCTAGTAACTTTGATTGTAATAGAGAAAGGGAAAACAAGAAAAGATAAAAGCCTAAGAGAAATTTCCACAAGGATGCATCTAGGACTATCTGTCGAACAGCATCCCAATGCAATGTACTCCCTGTGATGGGACAAGAACCAAGGTACCTGGCTGTGAGGTGATTGTCCACTCCAACATGTAGAAATGCAACAGGAAGACCAAGCTGAAAAGAGACTTACCTGCCTCCAGAGAAGCAAGTGCAGGTGAAACATACTATGATAGAGAAATACTTACTCAGAACATGCTATGGAGATAGTGACAGAAGTGTGAAGGGGATTCTAAAACTAAGATTCTCTATGGCCGCTTTAAGAAGCAAGGACTCCTTCTACTTCCTGCATGAAAGAAAACATATCAACTAAAAAATGTATAAACTAATGAACTGGATGCAGTCTTATTGATGCAGATGTCAAGAAAATAAAGATGAATATAGTATATAAAGATATACTCAAGGGTGTTAGAACTTCCACGCACTCAAAGAGATTAGTCACAGAAAACCCGTTTAAAAGAATGATACTCAAGGAAGGAGAAATGAAGCTGTGACTGGTGGTTGGGGGAAAATGATGAGATATAAACAGAAAGTGGACTTGCACAGAGATAGCTCTCTCATCTCGAAGAACATAACAGTATAGCTTCTGTAAATTACTAAGATTTGAAACCCTCTTCTCCTGCAGCTACTGCTACAATAAACAGTTTAGAAGCACAGAGTCACTGGTCTTCTAGCTCGTCTTGTTCCATGTTAAATTTTAAGATGCAAATTTTCACTGTCATATTTGTTCATGCAGTTGTTTTGTTTTAGTTTGCATTTCAACCTGAATAGGCTAGTAGATTGTCCATTCCACCCACTGACTCAACAGTTCTTTTTCTATTATTTATATTTCTAACCCATTTATCTTTCCCTTTGTTCATGTTTTACCTCCTTTCCTCTTTTCCAATTCACTTCATAGCTTGCTACTTGATTATTAATGGTCTGTGCTCTAAAACCATTGTAAATTGCATTTCTCGCTGGTATTCTAATGCCACTGCATTTTATCAGTGACACAAGTAAAGTACACAACTTTTCCTACAAGGTATTGTCTAATTTTGGGTTGCTGTGAGAAACACCAAGATCATGGCAGCTTATTACAAAATAAATAAATAAATAAATAAATAAATAAATAAATAAATAAGAGGAGGAGGTGGAGGAGGAGGAGGAGGAGGAGGAGGAGGAGGAGGAGAAGGAAGGGAAGGATTATTTTGGTAATAGGGTTCCAGGGGAATATGGGATATGAGTCTATTGCTGTCACAGTCAGTAAGCACGGGAGCTGGTAAACATGTTGCAGGAACAGCTATAAACTCATCTTAAGCTGCAAGCAGAAAGCAGAGTGGGCAAACTGTGAATGGTGACAGGCTTTTGGAACTTCAAATTCATCCAATAGGGACACACCTCCTGATCCTACCCAAATTGTGTCATGAACTGGGAGCCAAATATTCAAACACTCTAGACAATAAAGGGAGATGCCCCCTCATTTAACGTCAAGAGAATTGCTAAGAAATTGCTCAGAAACCAATCAGCTTCTTTTCTAAATATTAGTGCAAAATTAAGCACAAGTGACCACAGAGGAAAGAGTTAAAAATCGAACCTGGAGGACATATTTATCCCAAAAGATGAAAAAACCCTAGCAAAACCCTGAGAGAGTTAACTACAGTGACACTTCCAAAACCTCACAGGTCCTCAACATGATAATCCTAAGGTAATGAGACAGATGAAAGAAAGAGGAAGTTCTGATTCCTACATTTAAACAAGGTAACTGACTATATAAGGAATGAAAATAAATATATGAGAAAGGGAAATCAATCCAGGACATAGATAAGCATTAGCAAAGCAGATCAAAATAAAGACAATAATTAAAAACGTGGGGTGAAAAATTACCAAGAAAATTAATAATGAGGAAAATCAACAAATACAAATGGTAGAAAGTTTGCCAATCACATAAAATTTAAAATAGAATGCATTCCCAACTGACATGATTAAACAGACTTAATATTAGAGATAGAAGACAAGATTGAATCAATGATATGCACAGACATATCAGGGGAAATGAGTATCATCAACAGTTACATGCTCTTTTTCTCCTTCAGAACAAACTTGGGATCACTGGGATACTAGTTGGGATCAAATTCTAATAGCACAGGTAATTTACTTAATGAAATTCTAGTAGAAATATTTCTAAAATAAGAGAAAGAAATGGACATACAAACACGAGATCCATTTAGAAACTCAAATGATCCTGGCTGGAGAAAAGTGTCTTTGTGATCTAATATGGTAAACATGGTGTCTAAAATACAAATCAAATGAACAGTACTAAAAACTACATGGGGAAATGCTAAATTACCTACAAAGTCAAACATGATAATAACATCAGGGCTCTTATGAGCACACTAAAATCCAGGAAAGCAAAGACCAAACCATTTTAACATGTGAAAGAAAAGAAATACCATCCAAGATAACTAAATTTATAAAAATTATCATTAAATATTGAGAGAAAAGAGTAACATTTTAAGACAAGTAAGCATACAATAAAACTATTAACAGGAGCCAAATTAGTGCAGCAGAATAAGTTCTTGAAGGATAACTGTATATAAAAGTAAATTAAAAACAAATCATTAAACCCAAAATGAATTAATCATGCATAATGTAATTAATGAAAATTGCATTTATACAAATGGTAAATGAACATATGATAGTTCATAAGAACTGAATAATACAGAAAACTAAGAGTATAAGAAGAAAACAATTAGCTACAATTTAACTAAGCAAAACAATCAAAAATATAAGAGAAAATAGTTGTCAATAATAAACTTCAATATTAACAGTTCTAGGTCACCTTTTAAAGGTTATGGAACAAGTGAACTTAAGACCTTGGTTCTGTCAAGGATCAGACCCTCCCTACTGGTGCAGGGGAATGTCAGGGAAGGGAAGTGGGAAAGGGTGGGTGGATGAGTTGGGGAAAACCCTCATGGAAGAAGGGGGAGGGAGGATGGAATAAGGGGTTTATGGATGGGAAAGCAGGAATGGGAATAACATTTCAAGTGTAAATTTAAAACTTCAATTAAAAAAAGAAAAAAAGAAATGTTCAACATCTTTAGTCATCAGGGAAATGCAAATCAAAACAACCCTGAGATTTCACCTCACACCAGTGAGAATGGCTAAGATCAAAAACTCAGGTGACAGCAAATGCTGGCGAGGATGTGGAGAAAGAGGAACACTCCTCCATTGTTGGTGGGATTGCAGACTGGTACAACCATTCTGGAAATCAGT
>NW_022651769.1:0-3517 GCF_011064425.1 Rattus rattus
AAGGCAAGTAGAGCATATTTACACATTTAAAACCAATGAGAAACAAAATTGAAGTGGCTACACATATCTTTAATATTTAGACCAAACACCATTTTTACCTTTTTAGCTATGATTTTAAGAGAAGCACCTTGTCACCTGTTGAGTCTAACAATCATAGTCAAAGATTTTTCTAAGATTAACACCCATCAGTTTTGTACCAAAGAAGCTGAGGAGCTGCTGGCGCCTTTAAGATCAGCTTGTGCAGACGCTTAGCTCCTGGGAAGCTTCTGCAGGGCTCTAAAGGCCTGATTGAAACTGTTTTTTTATTCATTTGTTCCTTTTTTGAAGCGAGTTAAAACCAAGTCAAGGTGTGAACGACCAGCAGATAAAGTTTTTACCATTTTTTCTTTTGAACATGAAACATAAAACATTTAAATAACGAGAAGCAAGAACCACAGACATAAACTGACAGACATGGGGATATCTTGGTGCACCAAGGACAGACAATAGACAAAGAGGGAAAAAAACCAGATGGTGTCAGCAGAGAGGTAGGATTTTCCCTTTCACGGTGACCATCCACTCGAGTGGAGTCGATATGGACGATGGATTGTCTCAATTCCTGGACTAGTCCATCAACATGTTGAAACCCAATTCCTGTAAGATACTGAGATATATTACGGGATATCTGAGCAGCACAACTGACATTCACAAATGGTATAGAAGTGAAACACAGTCCTGAATATTTTTACTCACAACCCAATTGCATTAACTCCATCAAGCTGTGCATGGGCATTGAGATGTCCTTTTGTTTGATTCTCCTGAATAAATTTTCAGGAGGCCTGCCTCTATCAAGTCTAATCAGTATGACTCTGCAAAGCTTCCAGAGCCTAATCACACCTTTTACAAGCACAAAGACAAAATTTTTCTTCCAAAATATTGTGCTCCTTTTATCTCCTCCCTTTTTCTCTCCCGGGGCGTTTTTTCCCCACTCTCTCGCCTCCGCATTGGAGGGGACTGTCTTCTTGTTATTTTTCCTTGAGCTCTTTAATTTTTTATCTAACCCTGTTTCTGACACGCCGCCTTGCCCTTCCCCCAACGCTCTTTGCTTTGCTGTTACAACTGGGCGGCTCCCATGCGACCTCTGCCGCTGTCTGACAGTAGCTAGAAACTCACAGGCCAATAGAAAAAACCCGAGGGCTGCCACAACCATAATAGAGGCTTCCGCCGCATCTAGCAGAGGAGTGAGGTGGAACAGATCAAGGCTAAACATTGTCTCTCAGAGTCTCACCTGCGTCCCGCAGCTTCTGGACCCTTTCCGTGAACGGAGGCTCTCCTTGGCGCCGGCGATGGTGAGGCGTTTTTCCCGGGTTTCGGCACCAAATGTCCCGCGCGCGACCTCGCCAGCAAGAAAACACGCGGGGACATACGAATCCTTGCTGCAGCCAAACTTTTATTCAATCTTAAGGAGAAGCCCCGCGCGCCCGCATGGCGCGGCTTATATACACCCTAGCGCGGCGCATCCACACCTGATTGGTCGCTTACCCATGATCTCATTAGGCACGCCCCGGAGTGGGCAAAGACCTGGCACGAAGGCACTCTTGCACATGCGCACACAGTTAACTTCCTGAAAGGAAGTCGGCTGGCGCGGCGGAGGCCAGCGCCATCTTGTAATGGCGGAAGCTATCCTGGCCTTCCACGTGGGGCGCAGTGGAAGCCAGCGCCATCTTGTGGTGGCGAATGTTATAGCGGCCCTCTACAATGAACCAAATGGAATTAACAGATATTTATAGAACATTCTATCCTAAAACAAAAGGATACCTTCTACTCACCAGTGGGTACAAGATCTTTGGGGAACTAGCTCATCCCAGTCTCCTGGTGTACTCCACTGGAGAGGTAACAGCATAATTATAGAGCATGTCATTTTGATATTTGTAGGGACAATGGTAGACAGATGGACACACACACACACACACACACACACACACACAGAGAGAGAGAGAGAGAGAGAGAGAGAGAGAGAGAGAGAGAGAGAGAGAGAGGCTTCAGGGACCCTATCCACCTGTAACCATTGGATTAGTAGAGCCACATACAGAGTTTCTGAAAGCATGAAGCAATAAGGGAGATCCAGATCACAGACCAGGGGATGACCTGTCTAAGGACAGCACATCTGACTGACTAGGGTGTAAAGTGAAAGATAGATGGATGCATGGATAAGTGGGTGGACAGACAGATGGATAATAGCAAATTTAGAAATATGGACAAATGTATGTATGTATGAATAGGTAGACTGATGGACGGAAGGATGGATGTCTACGTGCATGGATGTACAGACGGATGCATGGGTGGATATACAGACAGACAAGTGGGGTGAATGGTCTGCTGGCTAGTCTTATGCCAAAAGGACACAAGCTAGAGTTATCTGAAAGGAAGAAACTGCAATTGAGAAAACATCTCCAGAAAGGATCCAGCTGTATAACCAGCTGATGGAAACAGATGCAGAGAGCCACAGATAAACATTAGGTAGAACTTGGGGAATTCTGCAGAGGGAGAGGAAGGATGGTAGCAGCCAGAGGGGTCAAGGACACTACAAGACACCTACAGAATCAACTAACTTGGGCCCAGAGGGGTCACAGAGACCGAATGCCAACCAGAGAGCTTGCATAAGACTGGCCTAGGCCCTCTGCACACATGGAACAGTTGTGTAGCATGGAATTCATGTGGGACTCCTAATAGTGGCAGCAGGGGCTGTCTCTGACTCTGTTGCCTGCTTTTGGGATCCTTTCCTCCTACTGTGCTGCCTTGTCTAGGCTCGATAGGAGAGGATGCACCTAGTCTTACTGCCAGGACTGGTTGAGATCCAAGGCCCCCCCCCCATATTCTGAAGAGAAAGGGAGGAGGAGTGGATGGTTGGGGAGGAGAGATGTGTGTGTGTGGGGATATGACTGGGGGGAGAGGATGGAGGCGAAATTGCTTTACAAATTAATTAGTTCATGAGCAAACTGATCCACCTAGAAGGCATTTTCCTAGGATTGGTAGGAAAAGGCCCAGGCTGTTGTGGGTGGTGCCATCCCATGGCTGGTGGTCCTGGGTTCTATAAGAAAGCAGAATGAGAAAGCCAGGGGAAGCAAGCCAGTAAGCAGCACCCCTCCATGGCCTCTGAATCAGCACCCATGTCCAAAATCCTTCCCTGCTTGAGTTCCCGACTTGACTTCTTTCAATGATGAACAGGGATAAATATACCCTTTCCTCCCCAACTTGCTTTTTGGTCATGGTGTTTTGTCAAAGCAACAGAAATCCTAGACATATGGATTCATGGATACATGGAAGGATAAATGGATACACGAGTAGACCAATGAAAAGACAAGTGGATGCGTGAATGTTTGTATGTCTGGGCTGAGAGATAATCAGGTGTGTGTGTGTGTGTGTGTGTGTGTGTGTGTGTGTGTGTGTGTGTGTGTGAATGAATGGATGGATGGAGAGTGGTGGGTGGACCCCTCAGGAATTTGAGACCAATCCAGACAACATAGCAATATCCTGT
>NW_022651770.1:0-3516 GCF_011064425.1 Rattus rattus
GATGGGAGAATTGGGCTCCGATGGTGCCATGTAGTCTTGGTTTCTGTTGCTTGGGTTCCTGTGCTTGCCTCTCGCCATCAGATTATCTCTAGTGTTACTTTGTTCTGCTATTTCTGACAGTGGCTAAACTGTCCTATAGGCCTGTGTGTCAGGAGTGCTGTAGACCTGTTTTCCTCTCTTTCAGTCAGTTATGGGGACAGAGTGTTCTGCTTTCGGGCGTGTAGTTTTTCCTCCCTACATGTCTTCAGCTGTTCCTGAGGACCTGTGCCTTGAGTTCACCAGGCAGGTCACTTGCAGCAGAAAAGTTGGTCTTACCTGTGGTCCCGAGGCTCAAGTTCGCTCGCGGGGTGCTGCCCACGGGCTCTCCGCGGTGGCAGCAACCAGGAAGATCTGCGCCGCCCCTTCCGGGAGCCTCCGTGCACCAGGGTTCCAGATGGAGTTTGGTGTTTTCCTCTGGAATCAGTAATGTGTGCAGAGAGCAGTCTCTTCTGGTTTCGCAGGCGTATCTGCCTCTCTGAAGGTTTAGCTCTCCCTCCCACGGGATTTGGGTGCAGAGAACTGTTTATCCGGTCTGTTTCCTTCAGGTTCCGGCGGTGTCTCAGGCAAGGGTCCTGCTGCTCCTGGGCCCTCCCCCACAGGAACCCAGAGGCCTTATACAGTTTCCTCTTGGGCCAGGGATGTGGGCAGGGGTGGGCAGTGTTGGTGGTCTCTTCCGCTCTGCAGCCTCAGGATTGCCCACCTGACCGGGCGGTGAGGTCTCTCTCCCACGGGGTCTAGTTTTTTTTTTTTTTTTTTTTTTATAAGAACTGTTTGTTGTACTATATTGAACAAATAGATATTACAATGATACATATGAAGGAGTGACTCTTGTGTTTTCGTAAACAGATTAACGGTTTCTTCCCTGTTGGTTGATTTACCTTGACCCTATATATCTATTACTCTGACAGGTGTCAGGTCCATTACTCAGACTCCATTACTTTCCAGCTCTTCTCCATTAGTTCTCAAGTTGTTTCTTAAATTGTCCACTGTCTAAACTGCCACGGCTCATCAGCATCTCATACTCTGGCTTTCTGCATTTTAACTGTGAGACTTTTTTAAATACATATATTCCTTCCAATTTTCCATTCTTCATTGGTCAACTACTGTTTTACATTCTATTTCTTCCCACATAGGCAATGTTCAGAGGAGCAACCCATGGCTCTTCCCCCAGACACTCCTGTTTACTCTGCCTAATCCATCGTGGTCAATCTCACTTTAGCTTAAATCCCATACTCATAATTCCATCCTCATCGTTCCTGTGCCCACATTCCTACTGACCACATGCCCTTAATATTTGTTGTGGGTTGACCAAGTGTAGTAAATATTTTTTTTTTCAAAATGAGCAGTTTTAAATATTAACACACAGCACTTGGATTCATTTGCCTCATCCTGACTAGTACTTCGGACAGCAAAGGAATACACGAAACGTTAAAATCCGAGTTACCCACCTCAGTTTTAGGGAAACTTAAAGCATCTTCACAAGAGTAATACCTATATTCCTCATGGTGTTCATGATTCTGAAGTCCACAAATGATGAACATTATTGAAAGAACTATAATATGTAAAAATAAAAACAGAGAAGAGAGAGAGACCATTTTAGGGAACCCTAGCATGACTGTAAAATGAACTATTTTCTCATTCTTCACCCCAGTAATTGATTTTTAGTCCTCTCATGAACATTAGGTTCTGTGATAATTTTTTGTTTTTTCTTGCTAATGCTGTTTTGATGGTTATTTTGTCTGTATCCATATTATTACTCACTTCACCTCTCCTTCATGCTAATGGTAAAAACAATTTTGGTGAAAGAACAGTCTGTTCTCTAACCAGTAATAACAGCTAAACAGCAGGCATCTCACTCTGCCTCATTCTGACCCGTCTCTCTTACCGATGGTAATCTACCACTGTTTGCTTTACATTATTTTCTGTTTACATGTATCAGTTTTTTGCCTACATGTATGCTGGTGAACCAAGTGCATGCCCAGTGCTTGTGTTAGTCAGAAGAGAGCATCAAATCCTCTGGAACTAGAATTATAAATGATCGTTAACCACATTTGGGCACTGGAAAACAAGAGCAGGTCCTCTCCAAAGCAACAACTAGTTTTATTCACTGATCTATGTATTTTGCCAAAATTTTTTGCTAGTCAACAACTAACTTTCTATGATTTATTCATCACATTCCATAAAAATATTTTTTAATTTTTTTTTATTAACTTGAATATTTCTTATATACATTTCGAGTGTTATTCCCTTTCCCGGTTTCCGGGCAAACATCCCCTTCCCTCCCCCCCTTCCTTATGGGTGTTCCCCTCCCCACCCTCCCCCCATTGCCGCCCTCCCCCCGACAGTCTAGTTCACTGGGGGTTCAGTCTTAGCAGGACCCAGGGCTTCCCCTTCCACTGGTGCTCTTACTAGGATATTCATTGCTACCTATGAGGTCAGAGTCCAGGGTCAGTCCATGTATAGTCTTTAGGTAGTGGCTTAGTCCCTGGAAGCTCTGGTTGCTTGGTATTGTTGTAATATGGGGTCACGAGCCCCTTCAAGCTCTTCCAGTTCTTTCTCTGATTCCTTCAACGGGGGTCCTATTCTCAGTTCAGTGGTTTGCTGCTGGCATTCACCTCTGTATTTGCTGTATTCTGGCTGTGTCTCTCAGGAGCGATCTACATCCGGCTCCTGTCTGCCTGCACTTCTTTGCTTCATCCATCTTGTCTAATTGGGTGGCTGTATATGTATGGGCCACATGTGGGGCAGGCTCTGAATGGGTGTTCTTTCAGTCTCTGTTTTAATCTTTGCCTCTCTATTCCCTGCCAAGGGTATTCTTGTTCCCCTTTTAAAGAAAGAATGAAGCATTCACATTTTGATCATCCGTCTTGAGTTTCATTTGTTCTAGGCATCTAGGGTAATTCAAGCATTTGGGCTTATAGCCACTTATCAATGAGTGCATACCATGTATGTCTTTCTGTGATTGGGTTAGCTCACTCAGGATGATATTTTCCAGTTCCAACCATTTGCCTACGAATTTCATGAAGTCGTTGTTTTTGATAGCTGAGTAATATTCCATTGTGTAGATGTACCACATTTTTTGTATCCATTCCTCTGTTGAAGGGCATCTGGGTTCTTTCCAGCTTCTGGCTATTATAAATAAGGCTGCGATGAACATAGTGGAGCACATGTCTTTTTTATATGTTGGGGCATCTTGTGGGTATATGCCCAAGAGAGGTATAGCTGGATCCTCAGGCAGTTCAATGTCCAATTTTCTGAGGAACCTCCAGACTGATTTGCAGAATGGTTGTACCAGTCTGCAACCCCACCAACAATGGAGGAGTGTTCCTCTTTCTCCGCATCCTCGCCAGCATTTGCTGTCACCTGAGTTTTTGATCTTAGCCATTCTCACTGGTGTGAGGTGAAATCTCAGGGTTGTTTTGATTTGCATTTCCCTGATGACTAAAGATGTTGAACATTTCTTTAGGTGTTTCTCAG
>NW_022651771.1:0-3668 GCF_011064425.1 Rattus rattus
TCGGTGTGTGGGGAACCTGGTTAAGCGTATGTCTGAGCACCTAGCACATGGGGTATTTTAATGTCACTAGTGGTAGGGACTGAGTATGTCCTTAAACTCATTTGTAAAAGCCCTAACCCTGGTGACTGTATTTGGAGACAGAACCTTTAAGTTCACATAATAATGAAATTAAGGAGGGGTGCATGAGCCTGACCCACTGTGGACCTGACCTGGCTGTGGAGCTCCTGACCTGTGGAGCTCCTGACCATTGTGGAGCTCCTTGACCGCTGTGGAGCTCCTGACTCCATTGTGGAGCTCTCCTGCTGGGTGGGAGCTCCTGACCTGGCTGTGGAGTCTCTTGACCTGTGGGAGCTCCTTGTGGCTTCCTAGGAGCTCCTGACCCTTGCCTGACACACAAGAATGGAAACTGGGAGCTCCTGACCCGCTGTGGAGCTCCTGACCCGCTGTGGTAATCCCTTACAATACAAGAATAAACTGCCTTCCCTCCTCTTCCCGCTGTTCCTTTTCTCTTTCCCTGTCCCAGTCCCTCTGTCCAGTCACACAGACAGGACATGGGAACTCTCTGCCAAGCAGGAAGAAAGTGCTCTCCAGGGCCAACCTGCTGCACTTGGATTGTGGCCATCAGACTCCAGAGCACTGAGAGGTCTTTTCTTTTTAAGCCATCTGCCCAGTGTTTCTTCACCATGACATGTTGAGGAGACTAATGTCCCCGGGAGGTGTCCTGGTACTTTGCATGGATTTTCCTGTATTTTTATTTTGTGTATATGAATGTTTCCCTGCGTTTATGTGTGCGTACCATGTGCATGCCCAGTGCCCATGGAGGCCATTGGATCCCGTGTGGTGGCAGTTTACAAACTTTTGTGAGCTGACGTGGGTGTTGGGAACTGAACCCAGGTCCTCTGCAGGAGCAGTGAGTGCTCCTAACCACTGAGCCATCCTCCAGCCCCAAATGTGACACAGGAATGGTCAATTTCCAATCCCGAGTTTCAACTCTACTGGCTTAAATATCTGGGAGTTCAGCAGCCCTTAGATGGGGGTTGTGAGGGTGCTTCTCTATCTAATCAGAGCATAATGCCTGAGCTAATGAGAGGTTCAAAGACTGAGGGGAGGCGCCATGGGAAGTGGGGTCTGCTGGAGTCTGGAGGGCAGTGGGGCTGTGTCTCTGGGGTTGATGAGCATCGTCCTGTCTTGGTCATTTTTTTATTGCTTTGTTTATTTTTTTATCTGCTGTGATGTGAACTGCCCACCCTTCCTTCCTGCCTCTCTGCATCTCTGGGTGGACCGATCATGCTATATCGTAAGCAAAATAAATGTCTCCATTAGTTACAACAATGGTACAAGTGAGAAATGCAAGCTTCACAAAGTAATTACAATGGATGGTTAGATGGATGGATGGATGGATGGATGGATGGAGGTTCTATAGAGCTAATAGAAGAATTTAAAAAAATAAAATGGAGTGCTGCACTGCATAGTAGTGCATTCATTTAATCCTAGTGCTTGGGAAGCTGAGGCAGGGGGATCTCTATGAGTTGGAAGATAGGCTGGCTATCAGAGTGAGTTTGAGGACAACTGGATCTGGAGCAGGTTGCCTCCAGTCTACACTATGGTGGTTTGAATATGCTTGGCCCATGGGAAGCATACTATTAGGGCACGTGACCTGGTTGGAGTAGGCATGGCCTTGTTGGAGGAAGTGAGTCACTGTGGAGATGGACTCTGAGGTCCTATGCTCATTCTCCAGCCTAGTATGGAAGGGAGCCTCCTCTTGGGTGGCTGTGGAAGACAGAATCTTCTCCTGGCTGCCTTCAGGTCAAGATGTAGAACTCTCAGCGCCTCCACCACCATGTCTGCCTACCCACTGCCATACTTTCTGCCATGATGATCATGGACCAAACGTCTAAAACTGTAAGCCAGCCCCAATTAAATGTACTTTATAAGATCTGCCTTGGTCACAGTTATCTCTTCACAGCAATGGAAACCCTAAGACACCACCCCCCTGTCTCTTAATTCCTCCCTCCCTTCCTCCCTCTCCCCCCTCCCTCTCTCTCTCCTCCTGGCTTCCATTTTTCAGGCTGGGTATTGAGGAGGTGATTCCTGGAATTTACTCAAGACAAAGTGTGGAAGGGGAGCTGCTCTGACCCAGGACTGGGGAACTCTCTCTGCTCCACTCAGGTTTCTCATCTGTGTCTTTGACTCCCCAGCAGGCATTCAGCGCAGAGGCTCTGGCACTCACAGGCTGTGTGGAACAAGACTGCTTACCTGGGGTGCCCATGACAGCTGCTAGGTCTAGGAGTCAGGCAGAGGACTTGACAGGTGTTCCTTCAGCTCACCAGGGTCCAGGCTACAGGAGGAAAAGGCACCCTGTGAGATAGAATGGGGGCCGGCTTAGTGATCAGGGGATCTGGGACGCATAGTTCTTTCAACAGTGGCTGCCAAGGACCAAGAAACTTGACCCACAGTTTTTTTGTTTCCCTGGGCTCTGTCACTGCTATTTAATGGCGTTGGTCTTGTGATCCCAGCCCTGCTGCTCTCTCCCCCTCAAGGCAGAGGACCCTTGTCCTGTGGGGACATTGAAGAAGGCATCAGGTGAGGACACAGCTGTGGAGAAAGGACTGACTCTCACACAGAAAGAGAGATGAAGAGGAATGTCCTGGTGGCCATCTGCAAGCGGAAACTGTACACACACACACACACACACCCACACCCACACACCCACATACCCACATGCATACACATGCACACAAACACCCACACCAATCCACACACACAACCAACGCACACACACACACACACATACACACACACACACACACACATACACGCATACACACACACACACACACACACACACACACAGACACACACCTTCTCCCAGTGCAACCCTTTGCCAGGTCTTGCTGTGTACTGAACCTTCCTGCCCTGGTCAGTCACACGGAGCCCCTTTGATGAGTGCCCCCCCAGATAAGAAGTAGGTGAGCCTGGGCCTGCTCCTGACCAGCCCGAAGCCCAGGGCTGGGCTTCCCCCTGTCTGAGGTCTCTAAAATGGGGAGAGAGGGAGCTTTTCAGCAACTCACCCTTCAGTGGCTGCTTGGCACCTTCCCTGGGCAAGGAGCCCAGGGCTCAGGACTGCAGGCTCCTCCCTCGAATCTCTAAATTTCTACCCTTCATTCAGCACACACTGCCCCCTGCTGCTGTGTCCTCCACCTTCACCACACCCACCCCAGCTCCCACCACAAGCACCTTCCAATGCTCTAGGTCAGTGCTCCAGACAGCCCTGAAACACAGCCTGCATCCCAAGAGAGGCCCCACAAGACACCTGCTCCCTGCTGGCTTCTCCAGTCTTGCTCAGGAAGTCAGTGTAGTCTGAATCATCTGAGCCTTGGGCCCTTGGTGACAGAAAAGCAAACCCCACTGAATTGCTCAGCTAGGAGGAAAGGCTGATGGGACAATGCCCTCAGACTGATGATTCTGTCAGGTTTCTGAGAATTTCCAGTAATTTCTGTGCCTGTCACTCCTGGTTTCTTCCATCACTCTTTCCTTATGCACAGCATACTCAAAGACCCTCCTCCTACATCTCCAACCCCTACCCTCAGCCAGCTTCCGAGGCCTCACATCCGTCATTCACTTCCTTTTATACAAACGGCTTCTACTTCTCAGCTCCTCTCCCTTAT
>NW_022651772.1:0-3503 GCF_011064425.1 Rattus rattus
TCTGTAATACTGCTTGAGTTCAGGGATAGCGATTCCCCCTGAAGTCCTTTTATTGTTGAGGATAGTTTTAGCTATCCTGGGTTTTTTGTTATTCCAGATGAATTTGCAAATTGTTCTGTCTAACTCTTTGAAGAATTGGATTGGTATTTTGATGGGGATTGCATTGAATCTGTAGATCGCTTTTGGCAGAATGGCCATTCGATTCTTAAACGTTTTTGTGAATATTTGTTATCGTGAGTGGGATCATTTTCCATTTGTAAAAGACAAGATCTCCAAAGGAGCAAATAAGGAGGGTCTCGATGTAAAGATGCTCTTATGAACCCATCAAGAGATTCTAATCAGCTTTGATTTGGACATCAAAAAATATTCTCTGTTCTGATTTATGGTTCCCTGTCTAGGACTAATAATTTCAATAGCACTTAACTTTATGTCTTCTTCATATCCTTTCCTCCCTAGCAGTTATAAAACTAAAATCACTGATGTAGATATACTTTTGGGTTCTTTTCAATAGGTCCTCTGAAAGGTACTATAACTGTCACATTCTGTGTATCTATTCAGCTATGAGAATCCAAAACAATCACTTGGCTATTTTTTTTAAATTAATAGTGTTACTCTTTATGAGGTACACTGTTGTCTTTAAATTACATTACATTTTCATTTCTTCATGTTTCATAACATCCCGTTGAGGTAGGCTAGTTTTGTAACTTGCAGCTTAGAGGAAATTTGCCACTGGTAATATTTAGCCATGCTAGAAATTGTAGGATCTTATCAGTTATCTCTCTTGCATACCCATTTCATTATAATAGCTCAACTAAGGATTGAACTTTGGTTTTGCAAAAGATTTCCCAACTAATTTCCAAGTAGCTACCTAGTCTGATAAAACCCAGACAATCCTTTAGCATGTCACAACAAAAATGATTATTGTGGTTGTTTATCCTATGGTTCCCTTTGGTGATGAATATAAAATCATACATAGAAAAATTATATATGATGATTTTGCCTCCATTATGTATTATCACAGTGTTTTATAACTTTGTTTGGAGCGTGGCTGCCTTTGACTCAGTTGTGTGCCATTGAATCCCATTCCATTAACTGGACTGCTTGGTTGGCCTCAGTGAAAGAGGAGGTGTTTAGTACCGCTGGGACAGGATTTCCTAAGGTGGAGTGGTACCCAAGAGGGCTTTCCCTTTCTCTGTTGTAAAGGGGTAGAGGTAATAGGAGGAGGGATTTGTAAGGGAAAAAGGGAGGGGGGCACTAACTAAATTTTTAATGGTCATAAGGGTCACCACTTTACTGTAAGGAATAATGAAAAAAGGAAGCAAAAATTAGCTAGGTAGTTAATCATCCCAGAGAAGAGTGACTATTTACTTCCTTGGCTGAAGGCCACAAGTATCCTTGGGCCTCTTGGCAGCATATTTACAAGAAGTGAAAGATGCCAGAAGTATGTGAAGGCTCTTGTTCCTTATCTAATTCCTAAATTATTTGCAGGTTCTCTCTTCAATGGGAAAATGTTACAGTTATGCCTGGGTGGAGACCTAACACTGCTATAGAACAAGTTCAATCATCTGGCCAAGGGATTGCCCTAAAAAGGTAGACTTATCTGAATCCATGTTGAACATATAAGCAGAATAGTACTTTAATGAGATAATGTTTTTTTTTCTTTTTTCTTCCCACAATACCTGTCTCCAGTAGTTTAAGGGACTGCAGCCATACAGGTTCATCAACCTGCCAAATAATATTCACAAAAGAGTATCTTGTCCTTTATTCTTTATATTGCTTTTCTAAACATGTCTCACCTAATATTTGATGCTTCATCAATATATTGGGATCTGTTACATTTTTTCTACATCTCTCATCTCTGCTATGTAGTGAATTGTCTGTCTTTTTATATCTGACTCTTTTTAACCTCTATCTTCCATTCTCCTTTTGCTGGTAGCTGCTCACATTAACAGCTTGTTTACCATAGATGCTTTCATTTAAGCACTTAATAAAAATGTTCTTGTACTTCAAAGAAAAGGCAACATCTCACTGTGGAGACAGGATGGCTTAGAACACACTATGTAAACCTGGCCGGCCTCACATTCTTGACATTCCTACCTCAGCACCCTGGAACTCTTGGATTATAGCTGTATGTCATTATACCAAGCTTAACTTTTTATTTTAATCTTTTCATTTCAGCAATATGATTTCTCTTACGGTGTAGTCATAAGTTACTAATACATTTTCTAAATACCAGCACTGTGAGACTTGATATATTGTTGCCTAGAGGCTTTGACTGTTATAGAAAAATAATGAAGACAGCCTGAACTGGCATTCTAAACCCATTGAAAAGGTGATTATACTGTGGCAGAGCATCAAATGTCATTTCATCAACACTTTCTTTTACTACAAGAATAGTGCAAAGATACTGATAACTTGGAGTTCAAAATGATTGTTTATACAGTGTATTTTACTGTGGAACTGTGAAGAACCAGAACAAAAGAACAAACAAAACCTTTCAGAGAGCACCTGACAATTTGCTATGTATAATGTTCTAAGTCAGAAATGCAGTATAAAACAATAATATACTCAATCTAAAAAATAAGAATACCTAGATACCTTTTATAGGGAATTGCCTGGCTCTTGTTTTTCTTCATTTAAAAAGTGAAATGGGACATGTAATAGGAAAATGTAAAGGAGACTACTGTAAGAGAGATAGTATAAGCAGGGAGTGGGGAAGGGCAAAGGGGAGATGTGCTGGGTGTGGGTAACAGTGTGGAGTTGAATAGACAACCAAAACAAAGTTTATACAAAAATCATGTCATCTCAACAAATGAAGAGATAAATGGCAGAAATTAATGAGTAGATGTTCAATTTTGAGGGACTCTGAATGCTGAACAAGTGAGTGGATTAAGGGGTTAATGTTATAGCTTGAATATGGCATTCCCCTTCTACAATTATTTATTATCTATTCCAAAAATTGAAATTTATCATTTTAGTCTTGGTACATTGATAGGTGTTCCTTAACAGAAACTAAGGTCTTTTTCATGAGAATATATCCTCATGTTAAGAAACCTGAATTTTGGGAAGTCCCACACCCGCAGATCCCGGCCCGCAGCAGCTCTCTGCTCCCAAAACCCGTGGGAGAGAGACCTCACCACCTGGTCAGGTGGGCACTCCTGAGGCTGCAGAGCGGAAGAGACCACCAACACTGCCCACCCCTGCCCACATCCCTGGCCCAAGAGGAAACTGTATAAGGCCTCTGGGCTCCCGTGGGAGAGGGCCCAGGAGCGGCAGGACCCCTGCCTGAAACACCGCCGGAACCTGAAGGAAACAGACCGGATAAACAGTTCTCTGCACCCAAATCCCGTGGGAGGGAGAGCTAAACCTTCAGAGAGGCAGACACGCCTGCGAAACCAGAAGAGACTGCTCTCTGCACACATTACTGATTCCAGAGGAAAACACCGGAGGCCATCTGGAACCCTGGTGCACGGAGGCTCCCGGAAGGGGCGGCGCAGATCTTC
>NW_022651773.1:0-3458 GCF_011064425.1 Rattus rattus
CAAAATCACCCACTCAATGCTCACTCAATGAGGTCCACACCCAGTACCTACAAATACGTTATGTCATGTGGCAAAAGGTTGATTGTGATATGATCAAGCTCTCAGTGATAATGGACTGTCTGGCATTGATTGTTGTCTGTTTGTTTGGTTAGTTGATTTTGGTGTTAGTTAGTTAGTTAGTTAGTTAGTTAGTTTTGTTTTGTTTTAATAAGGAAGGGCAAGGGACCAAAGTCAGAGAAGCAAGAGCCTATCAGTAAAAGTGAAAGTTAATGCGGTGACACTGTCAGCCCCCCAGGAATATGGGCAGATTCTGGTGGGGAGACCCCATTTCAGACTGATGAGCTCTAGAACCTGTGGTGACTTTAAGTTTTGTTATTTCGAGCTTCTCTGTTTGGTGAATTTTGTTAGGAACAGCAACAGGAAAGCTCAACATAGCTCCCAAGTGTGCTTCGATGTCCCAATCCAGCCTCCTCCTGGCACAGATTAATTGCCCTACAAGCGAGGCTCTCCCTCTGGTTACATCTCGTCTGGCTTTGGTTGCTACTAGGGATCAGAACAACAGTCTGCTTATATCCTGGGTGTCTGCCTGCAGCATCCCTTTTGCTCCAGGAATGCCCTCTTCCTCTGCTCAGCCCCATCACTGCAGGCAACTTGCTCTTGTTCGATCTGTATCCTCTGCCCTTGGCCTGGTAACCCCCCCTGCCTTTCAGTTCTCACCTCCTGTCACTCTCCTGATCAAACTATGCTGACACACCAACTGGTCCATGTCCTCTTCATGTGCCTCTCAGTGTCCACATTACTCTCCACCTCCTTAATGTTTCACATGTTCATAAGGTGCCACGGACCATGGCTCTCACACCATGCCCGTGAACTGTGTGTCAGAAACTGTCAGTTCTCTACCTCAGGTTCTCCCAGGCCTGGCACAGGGCCTAAGTCACAGTGGCTGGATTAATAAATGTCTAGCATTTAAAAATTCTCGTTCTTTCAAAAAAACCACTGAAACAACAGTCCCACCCCTGAGGAATGTCAGATTCAAGTAATTCCAAGGGCTCGATCTGCCTGAGGTTAGTGGAGTTTGACTCAATTGAGCAGAACTGCTTCTTATTTTGCAAGCATCCCCAGTGAGAGCAAGCAAATTTGTTGCCCAGAGGAGGCCTGAGGCCTTATGTTATAAAAGTCAGCATTTCCATGGTGCCAGCCTAGGCTCGAGAGAAGGAGCTGATATGCTATTAATTATTGCTCTATTCAAGGCTGCTCCAAGTTTGATACCATTGCTCAGTGAACAGAAATGTCTCAGATCCAGATAATCCCAAACCTAATGTGGCTTCTGTCATGTTTGAATAAATTAATATAAAGTAGACAGCTGCCTCTCGCTTAGACAGCAGTGACTTTTCCCAGTCATGAAACTCAGAAGATATGACTGCTCTCCACCAGGAGTTGGCTGGTCCATGGAAGCCTGGTGGTAGATCCCACCCAGAGCTTGGGAGCCTTCATCGCGCTGAGAGATGATGACTCCTCCTGCCTATCTTCTTTTTTCTCCTGGGCCATCTTGAGTTTTTTCATCTGTGTGATCAGTTAACAGTGGGCAACATGCATCGATTAGTATGGTGATCCTGCACCAGCCAGGAATTAAGTATTGTCTGCCAGTTTAAGCCCTGCCCTTAGATCAGGATATCACTGTTATGTATTATTCAATATCTGGATGTCATTAAGGAGTTTCATAGGAATTGTGTCATTTAATGGTCATAACTCTCCAAAGAATTTGGAAACAATTCACACAATAAGTGAGAGGCAGAGAAAAGGTTTGAACCTGAACATTCTGTCCCAAGAATTCTTAAGTTCCCCACACATCAACTTTATATCCTAACTATCCCATATTTATGCACTTCACCTTGGAAAAGTCCCTTTTCTGAACTCTGTTTTCTTTACCAGTAAAGATTCCTCTACCCACTCTGTATCCAACATCATGATAGATGTTGACTTTACCCTTCCCCAACGGTGTCAGGTACACAGGGATAACTTGCCTGGTTGGGTCACACAACTAGTAGGTGACAGGTTTGAAGCTTTGTTTGCTAGCAGTGTGGGATCGCTTTTCTCTCCATACTTGTTAAATCTGAGGATGGAAGGATGTGTTCGCAAGTGTGTTCACAGGCAGCTGGGGTTTGGGCCCCTACTTGGAGAAATACTGAGGAAACTGAGCCATGAACTCTCGCTTCTGCATGGATCTACATACAAACAGGAGCCTTGAATCTCAGGAAGGGGGCATTTACTGGTGGCTATCCAGATTCTTGCAAATGTGTGTTCATATTTATTTCATATGTAATTATAATTAAAAATACATAAATTATAATTAAAAAATACATAAATTCATATATATTTCCCATCAAAGAGAAAACACCTGTCTTAGTCAGGGTTTGTATTCCTGCATAAACATCATGACCAAGAAGCAAACTGGGGAGGGAAGGGATTGAATATTCAGCTTACACTCCACACTGCTGTTCATCACCAAAGGAAGTCAGGACAGGAACTCACACAGAGTAGGAACTGGGACGCAAGAGCTGATGCAGAGGCCATGGAGAGAGGCTGCTTACTGGTTTGCTTCCCCTGGCTTGCTCAGCTTGCTTTCTTATAGACCCTAACACTACCAGCCCAGGGGTGGCCCCACCCACAATGGGCTGGGCCCTTCCCCAACCGCCTTGATCACTAATTGAGAAAATGCCTTACAGCTAGGTCTCATGGAGGCATTTCCTCAAGGGAGGCTCTGTTCTCTGTGATAACTCCAGCTTGTGTCAAATTGACACACAGAATCAGCCACTACAACACCTAAATTAAAATTGTGCTAATCGTGGAGACCTGGGAATACACAAGCAAACCATGGCAGGACCTCTGTAGGCTAAAACGCTTGGGAGAATTTGTTCCTTGTTGGCAAGGGAGCTAAGTCGTTTTTAGTGTTCAAAACCCACCACAGCCTGTCAGATGGCTTGGCTCATTTTCTATTGCTGTGATGCACGCCATGACAATCAAGAGCAACACAGGGTTTCGGGGGGAAGGGTTTATGTAGTTTCCAGGTCCTGATCACACTCAGTCAAGGAGGACTCAGAGTAAGAACTCAAGCATCAGCAGAGCTAGGAATCATGGAGGAGCTCTGTGTGTTGGCTTGCTCAGCCTTCCTTATACAACTCAGGACCACTGTGGCACCAACCACAGTGGGATGGGTCCTCCACCACCAATCTTTACTGGAGAAAATGCTGCCCAGCCCTTCTTACAGACTTGCCCGTCAGCACCATGGAAACAATGGAGGTTCCCTCTTTCCAGATGACCCTGGCTTGTGTTGAGTTGACAAAAAAACAAAACAAAACAAACAAAAACAAAAACAAACTCACCACCACCACCACCACCACCACCACCACCACCACCACCACCACCACCAAAACTAGCACAAAAGCCCACCCAAATGT
>NW_022651774.1:0-3421 GCF_011064425.1 Rattus rattus
ACAATCTAGTTCACTGGGGGTTCAGTCTTAGCAGGACCCAGGGCTTCCCCTTCCACTGGTGCTCTTACTAGGCTATTCATTGCTACCTATGAGGTTGGAGCCCAGGGTCAGTCCATGTATAGTCTTTAGGTAGTGGCTTAGTCCCTGGAAGCTCTGGTTGCTTGGCATTGTTGTTCATATGGGGTCTCGAGCCCCTTCAAGCTTCCCAGTTCTTTCTCTGATTCCTTCAGCGAAGGGGTCCTTCTCAGTTCAGTGGTTTGCTGCTGACATTCGCTTATCTGTATTTGCTGTATTATTCTGGCTGTGTCTCTCAGGGCCGATCTACATCTGTCCTATGGGTCTTCAGTTCTTTTCTTTATCCATCTTACATCTAATTGGGTGGCTGTATATGTATGGGCCCACATGGGCAAACTCTGAATGAATTGTGCTTCCAGTCTCTGTTTTAATCTTTGCCTCTCTATTCCCTCAGGTGTTATTCTTGTTCCCTTTTTATGTAGAAGGAGGAAGCATTTACATTTTGATCATCCATCTTGAGTTTCATGTGTTCTAGGCATCTAGGGTAATTCAAGCATTTGGGCTAATAGCCACTTATAGTCTACTTTTTTAAGATCCTTCTTTCTCCTTCCCAGCACTGCCACTTTATAGTTTCCTAACCCCACAGATGCTCCAATTTAAAAATAAAAATGTTAAAAACAGTCAAAGCTAGAGTCCAGAAATGACTGAGAAAACATTACATTTGTCTTTCGCATTCTGTGATTTGTGACTCAGTATACAGTTTCCAAGTTCTACACCAACTGAATAGTCTTATTTTTCTTGCTAGCTGAATAAATTTCATTGTGAAAATGCACTAGATTTTAATAACCAATTATCAGTTAATGAACATCCAAACTGGTTTTTTATCCTGACTATTGTAGATAAAGCAATGATAAACAGAGATAAAAATGTATCTATGCAATAAAAATATAGACATATGGATTATCATGAGCAGTGGCACAGTTAGGTCATAAGATAGACTGTTTATTGTAACCACCACAATGTTACCCACAGTGGCTTCACTGTGTAATGAAAGAAATGCATGGAAGGTATTTACTTATAAGTGCATATTAACCATAAAATATAGGATATCCATGCTACAATCCACAGATCAAAAACAAAAAATAAACAAAACAAAGCTAAGTTATAAGAAGGGCCCAAGGGAGGATGCATGAATCTCATTCAAGAGGGGAACAAAATAGTCATCAGAGGTGGATGAAGAGAGGAAACTGTGTGGGAGATAGAACTAGAAGGATGGGAATCAGGTTGGGAAGAGGGGGTTGGGGGAAGACGGGGCTGGGAGTGAGAATGAAAAATCTGTGGGGGAAGGCATCTCTAGAATTAGCTGGAGACCTGGGACTGGGGAGGCTCTAGGAATATATATGAATACTAACCTCCTTTAGTCATGTGGGATTTCCAGGGGAAAGAGGGGACCATCAACCCACCCACAAAATCATTGACCCAAAATTTACTCTGTCTATAAGAAGTTCAATGATAAAAATGGAGCAGGTATTGCGGGACCAGCCAACCAAAGAATGAGCCACAAACTTGAGATTCACCCAATGTGAGAGAGCCGACCCCTAACACTATGATATTCTCTTGTGCTTGTAGTCAGGGGCCTAGCCTGAGCGGCTTCATCCAGCCCTGGATGGAAACAGATGAAGCAACCCATAGCCAAACACTAGAATGAGCTCAGAGAGTCTTGTGGAATAGAATTGAATAAGCTGTAGGCATCAAGAACATCCCAAGAATTTCTACAGAGTTAACTAATCTGGGTCCATGGAGACTCACAACGAGCTAACCACCAACAAAAGAGCAGGAGGAGCTGGACCCAAGTGCTGTACACATTTTAAGCAGATGTGCAGCTTGGCTCCTATAAATTGGAGCATTGGCTGTGTCTGACTGTGTTGCCTGTCATTGGATACCCTGCCAGTAACTGGACTGCTTGGTTGAGATCAGTGGGAGAAGATGCACATAGGCCTGCTGCCACTGGAGGTTCCAGGGCAGGGTGGTACTCAAAAGGAGCTTCCCTTCTCTGAGGAGAAACAAAGGGGGTAATGGACAGAAGAATTTTTAAGGTGGTCTGGGAGTAGAGGGACTATAATCAGTATGTAAAGTGAATAAGTAAATAAATTATTGAAAAAAAGTACCTTTTAGCCATGTAAAAATAGCTTAATTCAGATTGCCACTACACCCAAGGGTGTACCTGATAACCAGAACTCCATGACAACACTCACTCAAGAAAAACAGACAGTGCTAGGACCTCCCGATGCCCACAGAAGAGTATATGAGCAAAGACAGAGAGCAGTGCTCTGCTCTACATGTCCATGGAGACAACACCTTGGTTTGCCCTGAAGCTGGAGAGTCTCCCCCAGGATCCTAACCCTCAAATCAGAGGCTTCTCTCAGAGACTGGATCTGACCTTTAGCTGGATAACCCAAGACAGATTGAGCACAGTGCTAGGTTTGGGGACAATAGCCAAATTTAGATCTTTTTTATGATGAAATGATTGAATTTTTTCCACCACTGATGATCCTTGCTCAAAAACGTTCACATTCCACAATGCCCATGTTTTTTGTTCATACTTTAATTGACATGTGTCTAGGGAGTGAAAGGAGCAACTGACCAGTGTGATTCAGAGAGGAAAATGTTCTGTGAAACCAATGAAACCATTTAGTCATCTGTTAAAGGAGCGTGCAGAGTGGAAGGAAAAAGTTATACATTAGACAAAGGACACATAATTAACCAAAACAATCCAAACACTAAGAAAACAAATGCCCCAAACAAACATGAGGTGAGAAGGAACATTTCTCAGAAAAGAAACATTAATGTCTAAGAAATAATGTTTAAAGCGAATGTTTTAAGTATTTTCTACAGGAACAAAGATCATCCAAATGACCAAAGAATGTTGGTTCTGCCTTACCTTCTACCTTAGATGCATTCACATGGTCATCCCTTCAGTGACTTTGGTTCTTCCACAATAAACTTTTATACCCCAGAGTATAACCATAAACCGCTTGGCTTTCTGCCGTATCCTCTTCCTCTTGTGGTCATGATCTTCTGACATGCAGAGCCTTCCTGCTCCTGCACCCAGTGCATCTCAGTCACTGCTCTCAGATTTCCTTCTGTCTGACCAGTAGATTTTATTGTCGTGAGTTGTTCTTTTAAGAGACAATTTCAAGTTTCTTTTCCCTTGACAATCCCTCTGTCTAAGTCATAATGTTGGTGTTCTCTGGTGCTAGGTCTGCTGAGATGTCTGGGAAAGTTTTCCACAGACAGTATGAATTTCTCTCCAACTTCAAGTAAGCAATTGGTTCAGAGTAATGCCCTTTCTTTAACTAACCACCCTTATTCTGCACATCAATTATTTCAAAGTTCTTCAAATGCT
>NW_022651775.1:0-3417 GCF_011064425.1 Rattus rattus
GTAGGCAAATGGTTGGAACTGGAAAATATCATCCTGAGTGAGGTAACCCAATCACAGAAAAACACACATGGTATGCACTCATTGATAAGTGGCTATTAGTCCAAATGCTTGAATTACCCTAGATGCCTAGAACAAATGAAACTCAAGACGGATGATGAAAATGTGAATGCTTCACTCCTTCTTTAAAAGGGGAACAAGAATACCCTTGGCAGGGAATAGAGAGGCAAAGATTAAAACAGACACAGAAGGAACACCCATTCAGAGTCTGCCGCACATGTGGCCCTTACATATACAGCCATCCAATTAGACAAGATGGATGAAGCAAAGAATTGCAGGCAGACAGGAGCCGGATGTAGATCTCTCTTGAGAGACACAGCCAGAATACAGCAAATACAGAGGCGAATGCCAGCAGCAAACCACTGAACTGAGAACAGGACCCCCGATGAAGGAATCAGAGAAAAAACTGGAAGAGCTTGAAGGGGCTTGAGACCCCATATGAACAGCAATGCTACAACCAGAGCCCAGGACTAAGCCACTATCTAAGGACTATGATGGACTTGATTCCTGGACTGATCCAGGCATTGAATATCCAGTAAGGATCACCAGTGGCAAAGTCCTGGTCCTACTAAGACTGAACCCCAGTGAACGGATTGTTGGGGGGGGGAAGCAAATGTGTGGGAGGATGGGGAGGGGAACACCTTACAAAGAAGGGGAGGGGAGGTGTTGGGGAATACAATTCGTGAACCGGAAAGGGAATAACACTTGAAAGGTAAAATAAGAAATACCAAGTTAATGAAAAAAATTCCATTCTGAACTTTCTCACAGGAACTAAACCTTCTTTCCCTGAGACATCATGGCCTGGCCCCAGGAATTGAGCAGACAAGACAAAACTGAAAGAGGTTGCAGGGATCCCACTGCCGCTACAATTACATGACAACTGAATTGATTCAGACCTTCAAGGTGAAGCCAGAGACCCCTCCTCATCTGTTCTTACCCTAAATCAGGGTAACCCAGTAGAGTAGTAGCCCCAGCCCTCATCCTCTGAGCTTATCTGAACTCCTCACCTAAGTTAGAACTACCTACAGTGAGAAGCTGGCTCTTTCTGTCCCACAATGGTGCTACTTCACATGTCTTATCCTGGGATCTGAAGTTAGTTCTCCTGTGCATTCATTTTTCTTGGGAAGAGATGAGATTTCTCTACTCTTTTACCTTTCCAGAGATCCAAAGTATTTCTTCTATAGCTAACAAGATCCTGGTTAGAAAGGAAGGTGAAGAAGACCAACATCTGCATCCACACCCCTTCATTAGTATGTTTGAAGAATAATCTTCTAACTCCAATCTTTATGGTCTTCCAAGGGACAACATGGATTCAGAAATCGTCAGACATGATTGAGCAGAATGGGATGTGCAGAGAAGTGCCAGAGAACCATCATTTCAACACCTAATACCCTCTCTATTGATTGGGCTTAGCCAATTTAAGATCAGGTAAGACCTGATTCCCATATATGTTCTTCTTCTGTCTAATCTCTGTCCTTGTCCTTCATCTTCTCTTTTACTTTCTTATCCTGTCTCTCTCTCCCTCCCTATTTGCCATTGGAACAGCATCATGCTGTATATTAGGCTGGCATTGAACTCACTGAGATTCTCCTGCTTCTGCCTCTCCAGAGGTTGGGTTATGTATATGCCACCTTTTCCAGATCCATTTCTTTTCTGTATTTCTACCAAAATTGAATCAGCAAGGAAGATAGATGAAGCATATGAAAGGCAAAATTCTGCTAATTGTTCACCATTGTACCTTTGCCTGGTCATGTGTAACTGCAGGAATAGAGGAAGGACAGAATCCCTCTACTCATCAGCAGCTCACACCCATCTGCTTTCAATTACTTTACCTTCATAACCAAGTGGTTTCTGGACAGTGTCTTATGATCCAAAACACACACACACACACACACACACACACACACATACACGACACAAACACACGCGTACACACACACACACATATACACACAAACACACAAATACACATGCACACACACATACACACACATACACACATACACATATGTTGCACACACATGCACACACATACATACATACACACACACACATGTACACACACACACACACACACACACACACACACACACATACCTAGGAGGTACTTGTTCAACTGAAAACCTATTTTTTCACCAGTTAACCTGAACATTTCTCTTTCTATATATAGTTTCTAGTCCTGAGATTTCCCTTTACAAACATAATCCTCATTGTTGTGAAATCAACCATATCAAAATTCTTAGTTCAAAAGAGCAGTGGTGGACAGACTCTTCATCAAAAATACAATATAATAACCTCCAGCCCATCTCTCCATTGAGCAGTTCTGCAACCTCATGGGGCCTCCTCTCCTCTCTTTTGCTAATTGTGTATTTCCAAATTTTCCCCCAGAATTGTTCAGAACTTTGCTAACAGCATTTTAGGGCTTTAAGCTGATGTTCAAATTTCTGGGACATTATGAATCTGTCATAAGCTCATCACATTGATTCTCTAGTTAGGAGCAGAGACAGATGCTATGTTTTGCTCACCTTTTTCTATTTAAGTTTGTTTTCCATTGGGCTGCCAATCTATTGGTTGAAACCTTTCTGAAAACCTCGTATGGACATGCACATGCAGAGATACAGTTCATAGTCAGTCAAGTTTAGAAAATGGAAATTAAGCATTACTACCTGTCACCTTCAGACCTCATATAGAAGCAAGGTGGAACGAAGTTTACAGCATGCCCTTCCCATGCTGTACGTTTATAGTTAAATGCCACCTTATTATCAGTCCTAATTCTAGTTTTAAAAGTATCTCTGCTCCTTGTTTGACAGATTTTCTGGGATTATTCCCTGTAAATCTTTACCATTTCTGTGGATCACAGTCCAGATTCAAATGTGCCACCTAACAGAATGATTTCATGCAATCTTTGAAGCAATGTAGGACTAATTCTCTAACTTCTCCACTGCCATTATTTGAAGAGCCTGATTGCTAGATTAAAGGAAAGACCTTAGGGGACAGTCTTCAATATCTTTATTTCATCTTTTACCCCAGTTTAACTCAATGATTCACAGGAAAGTCCCTACAAGGGTTGTAAATAGAAGTGCAAACATTACAAATCATGTATCAGAAAGGATGATGGAAGAAACATCACTGCACAGAACCAGATGGAAGTTTCCAGATATGGCTGGAAGGGAGGTGAAAAGAGTCTGCTCACTGTTCTCTGATCAGCTCAGCCTGGCTAATAGGGACACATTTGGTTATTTCTTGGCTTCCAGGTCATTATCCTCAAAATAATAGAGTGAATTCCTTGAGGTTCCAATAAGAGACTTCAGGTTTGGGTGTTGAGAGGGACACTAAGAGGAGTTTCCTGAGAGATGTAAG
>NW_022651776.1:0-3447 GCF_011064425.1 Rattus rattus
GACTGTTATTTTGTGAGATTAGAGACCATGGGATTTTAAAATAATAATTTAGCCAAGGCTCTCATTTCTTTCAAAAAAAAAAAAAAGCAACACTGTAAAGTGCTAATATTTCTAAACCACAGCTGATTCTTTTGATTTCTGTGACTGTCTTTGGCTCAGTTCTTTGTGGAGAATCAAAATAACGAGGGAACTGATCCCCTTTGAGAGGCTGGGTTTTTTTTTTTTTTCTTTAAAAATTTAAACTCTGAAATGGGGAGGGTTTGAGGGGGAGAAAAAAACAAAGTTCATCTCACTCAAACTTTGAAGTTATTTCAAATAAATTTCTAATAAAAAATCACTGTCAATCGAGTGGAGCTCCAGGTTAAGGAGGCAATTAGAGCATTTAAGAGAGGGGCAGGAAATGGTTGTTTTTGACAGAGCCAATTTCCTCCTGAATAGTGCTATAAATTAGATTTAATCTCTTGGCAACACGGTCCTTTATCCAGTTGCTTCCAGGCTTTCTCAAAATATTGAATAATTTTTTTACAGTTCCTCATGTGCTAACCACAGATTATGTCATAATACCCTGAACTTATTCCCTAGAATAAGGTGAAACTCTCATTCTTGAAGAAAGACAAAGCATTCATACCGACCCTTCTTTATCCCTGCCTCAAACTCTATACTGCTTTGCATATTAAATGCACAGTTTCTCCATTTTTAATATGGGACTTGCATTTGTTTTGTTCTGTTTACAATGTGCCTGCTAGGCAAGAGCTCTGAAACTGAGCTTGCAGAGCCAACTCCTAGTTGGTAATGATGTCCCAAAAAAATTCCCTTCAGTCATTCAGCTAATAGAACAGCATTGTGGTCTGGTTGGACGTGCTGGCCAGATTTTCTCTGTGTATTTGATAGGAAATAGTCTCTCTTTTTACATTACCTCAGTCGGATGGATTTTTCTCTCTTTCCCTGGATCCATTATGTAACACAACCTCGCAGGCTTAAAGGGGGCCTAAGAGCTTGCTGTGCAGATGAATTTCACCATTCTTAATTATTTAAAGCACTACTGCCCATCAGTTTCCTTGCGTATTTCTCTCTTCTGTGAATGGTAAATCAGACTCCATTCTTCCCCATATATTAAACATCAATAATACTGAAACACTGATATATGGCTAGAAGCTTGTAAGAATTTCCAGGGCTCTGACATATATCACTCATTGTACCTATGGTCCATTCGTTCTACCTGTGGATCTTCTTTCTACAGAAGGAGAAACTGCAACTTTCTTCTCTAAAGCCACACCATGTTTTCTTACCTATGGATGTCCAGAACTGAGTCCATAAGAGGCAATTCTCCTTCTTCTCCTTGCAGGAGCACATTTCACAGAATCACACACACACACACACACACAAAATCAACCCTGAATCTGACTATACCCCAGACTTGACAGAGAAAGGTGAAGAGCACAGATGGGAAAGGAGAACTCATTCAACATCCATATCCTCCACGTTCATGCAAAAGCAAATAGAAAGTCTGTGAGGGCTGGCATCTGTAAAGTTGACCATGAGATAATTGGATATTTATATTATTTAGACACCTACAGAAATGAAGAAAGAATGGAAAGGAAGCAGATGAGAAGCTGTCCTGAGTATGCTAAACAGAAAACGTTTATATATAGCGACCATCATTACTACCATTGTTATTTTCCTTTCCTGAACCCTTGAGCAGAATTTTTTCACAGTGGCCATTATCACCATCTGACAAGAGTGTATTTGGGGAAGGAGACTATCAGATACAGAAATTTTGTAAAAGCCAGAGATGGCTTGAATTTAACCCTTAGATTACATTAATAAAAGCTATTCTTCCCATTTGAAAAATGGAAATCAAATCAAGTCCTATTCAGTTCTTGCACTTGCCAGATGTTTTTTTAAAAAAATGTATTTGCTTTTAGAGCTGAGAAGAGAACTTCAAGGGACCTTAGACTCACCAGCGTGCTAAATGGCTGTTTGAGTTTATAGCTTGTCTCTAGTACAAGGTAAAGGAGATTCCCTCAAACTAGAGACCAATTGTTCATGTTCTTCCCTCTCAGAAATACAATTTCTATTTAGACAACTAATGATCCTTAAAATGTCTCATCAAGGAAACTATAGAACCTTTTTTTTTTTGAATGTAGTTGTTTTTTTTTTTTTCCAGGTAATAAACACCTGACATTTAGGAAATGCAGTTTTAAGTTTACAAAGCACATAGCAGTTTTCAGCTAGGCAGTATTGTGGGGTGTTATTGATAGAAATAAATATATTGAATTTGCTTTTCTAATGTGCTGGCACATTTTTAGAAAGGGAGATAGATATTTGCCTGACTCAACAGAGAATGAAATGATATTCAAATTGAAAATTTTTAAGGAGGATAATTGCCCTTTAATTCCTTACTCTCAAGCTCTCACTGCCTTGTGCTCCTCAAGCAATAATGAACACGACATTGGCAGTAGTAGCACTGAGGAAGGGTGTGCAAAGGAGCAGATAATCTTCGGTTTGGTTTGGTTAGTCAAGGGCTTCCTGGCAACCACTGCCCCCAATGCTAGCTGCTCTTGAACAAAGGCATAAGTTACTACAATGCTAGGGAAGTTAAAGGAGAGTTTAGATACAATGTTTCAGAAGTCGAAGGAGAGAGTTTGGATAAAATACTGTGGAAGTTGAAGGAGAGATTTTGGATACAATGTTATGGAAGTTGAAGGATAGTTTGGACTCACACTGCTGCTTTCAGTATCTCCTTTTTATTCTCACTCTGTCTCTCTCTGTCTCTGTCTGTCTCTCTCTCCTCCCTCCCCCTCTCTCTCTCTCTCTCTCTCTCTCTCTCTGTGTGTGTGTGTGTGTGTGTGTGTGTTCATGTGCTCAACAGATAGAGGGGTGGGGAGAAAGTGAAGAGAAAGAAGACAACTTGTAGGAGTCAATTCTCTCCTACCATGCTGGTGCAGGGGAATCTATCTGAGATTTTCACAAAGTACCTTTGGTGACACATAGCTTTACTTGCCTTGAGGAACCATCTTGCTGGTCCCAACCTTGCTGGTCTTCAGACAAAGTAACTGATACAAATGACTAGATCATTTCATGCTGCAACAAACTTTTCTAATGTTCCTGGTAAGTATCTTTATCTGCTCAGAACAGCCAGCACATTTTTGAATACATGCTGTTTGGCCTTTAGACATCCTTCCCATCCCCTGTAAAATAAATACATTCTAAAACAGATAGATAAATAAAGATTTATTTACATATTGAATGTGATTTCTAAACACATCTGGAGGAATGGTAAAAAAAACAAACAAACAAAAAAAACCAAAACAAACAAACAAACAAACAAAGAACCAAATAGGACATGTAAAGGCACTCTGTGTAAGTCAAAAGGATATTCCCCAGAATAGAGATGGTTGTTGTAAGGTGGGCTACCTCTCTGAAAGTTGTTAACCAACATAGCCC
>NW_022651777.1:0-3485 GCF_011064425.1 Rattus rattus
GGGAATCACTATCCCTGAACTCAAGCAGTATTACAGAGCAATAGTGATAAAAACTGCATGGTATTGGTACAGAGACAGACAGATAAACCAATGGAATAGAATTGAAGACCCAGAAATGAACCCACACACCTATGGGCACTTGATTTTTGACAAAGGAGCCAAAACCATCCAATGGAAAAAAGATAGCATTTTCAGCAAATGGTGCTGGTTCAACTGGAGGACAACATGTAGAAGAATGCAGATTGATCCATGCTTATTACACTGTACAAAGCTTAAGTCCAAGTGGATCAAGGACCTCCACATCAAACCAGATACACTCAAACTAATGGAAGAAAAAGTGGGGAAGAATCTCGAACACATGGGCATTGGAGAAAATTTCCTGAACAAAACACCAATGGCTTATGCTCTAAGATCAAGAATCGACAAACGGAATCTCATAAAACTGCAAAGCTTCTGTAAGTCAAAGGACACTGTTGTTAGGACAAAATGGCAACCAACAGATTGGGAAATATCTTTACCAATCCTACAACAGATAGAGGCCTTATATCCAAAATATACAAAGAACTCAAGAAGTTAGACCGCAGGGAGTCAAATAACCCTATTAAAAATGGAGTTCAGAGCTAAACAAAGAATTCATAGCTGAGGAATGCCGAATGGCTGAGAAACACCTAAAGAAATGTTCAACATCTTTAGTCATAAGGGAAATGCAAATCAAAACAACCCTGAGATTTCACCTCACACCAGTGTGAATGGCAAAGATCAAAAACTCAGGTGACAGCAAATGCTGGTGAGGTTGTGGAGAAAGAGCAACACTCTTCCATTGTTGGTGGGATTGCAGACTGGTACGACCATTCTGGAAATCAGTCTGGAGGTTCCTCAGAAAATTGGACATTGAACTACCTGAGGACCCAAGCTATATCTCTCTTAGGCATATACCGAAAAGATGCCCCAACATATAACAGAGACACGTGGTCTAGTATGTTCATAGCAGCCTTATATATAATAGCCAGAAGCTGGAAAGAACCCAGATGCCCTTCAAAAGAGGAATGGATACAGAAAATGTGGTGCATCTACACAATGGACTACTACTTAGCTATCAAAAACAATGACTTTATGAAATTCATAGGCAAATGGATGGAACTGGAAAATATCATCCTTGAGTGAGGTAACCCAATCATAGAAAAATACACATGGTACGCACTCATTGATAAGTGGATATTAGCCCAAATGCTCAAATTACTCTAGATGCACAGAACACATGAAACTCAAGAGAGATGACCAAAATACTGATGCTTCACTCCTTCTTTAAAAGGGGAACAAGAATACCCTTCGGAGGGAATAGGGAGGCAAAATTTAGGACTGAGGCTGAAGGAACACCCATTCAGAGCCTGCCCCACATGTGGCCCATACGTATACTGCCAGCAAAGTAGATAAGATGGATGAAGCAAAGAAGTGCAGGCCAACAGGAACCGGATGTAGATCTCTCCTGAGAGACACAGCCAGAATACAGCAAATACATAGGCGAATGCCAGCAGCAAACCACTGAACTGAGAATAGGACCCCTGTTGAAGGAATTAGAGAAAGGACTGAAAGAGCTTGAAGGGGCTCCTCCCATATGTACAACAATGCCAAGCAACCAGAGCTTCCAAGGACTAAGCCACTACCTAAAGACTATACATGGACTGACCCTGGGCTCCAACCTCATAGGCAGCAATGAATAGCCTAGTAAGAGCACCAGTGGAAGGGGAAGCCCTTGGTCCTGCCAATACTGAACCCCCAGTGAATGTGATTGTTGGAGGGAGGGTGGTAATGGAGGGAAGATAGGAAGGGGATCCGATATAGAAGGGGAGAGGCAGGGGTTAGGGGGATGTTGACCTGGAAACCAGGAAGGGGAATAACAATTGAAATGTAAATAAGTACTCAAGTTAATAAAGATTGGAAAAAAATTTAAAAAAGATGAAAAAAATAAGAAATAAGAAAATTAACAAATACATTGAAATTGTATTTATTTGAAGAAAAAATAAAATGAAAACTTTATGATATTGCTTAAATAAGAATATTGATATGAAGTAATTAAATTGTATATGATTGTTTACTAATATCATTGTAGAGTGATATAAGATGGCTAAACTCAAAAGGGAGTTATTTTAAAACCACATACATTGCAAATCTCAGGACCTGGGATGCTTTATATTGATGGTCAGTTTGACAGGATCTAGACACACCTGGGAAAGGAGTTTGCCTTCTCAGAGAAGTACCATTTTTAGGAAGTCTTACTGTTTTGGAAATCTCGTGCCATGAACACTTGCATACCTGACTTCTCAGGCCATGATAAAGTGAGATACATAGATGGCTTGGAACGTCCACAGACAAATAAAGACACATCCAGAGAGTCATGATCCTGTGTCTGTGATAGTCCAGAAAACCATGGCAAAAGAAAATGCATTACACACAGAAAAGGGCCAATCACGGTATTGTTTCCATAGACCATAAACATGCTGATGCAATCTAGGAAATCCTAGGACATGGGTCATTTATCCAGGTGACAAACGCCAGCTGGACCACTGTAAGTGATGTGCAGATGAACTGTAGGACTGTGACACTCGTGCAGCAGGCACTCCGACACACTCTTATTTTCCTCTTAAATCTTTTTCAACCTCATATAATACGTTTTCAAGCCAGGAGACTGGAGATAACTGAAGATGAACATCACTAATTAGAGACAAGGATCAGAGTGGTAATTGACCCTTTTCCCAATAGCGCCATGTAGACAGACGATGCCAATGCAGGTAAATAACTCCGACATCATCCCGAAGGCACTCTCTGAGCAAGGAGGCTCTGCTCTATGAAGTAACGTTTAAAAGTGTCTCCTGAGCTGAGGGCTGTTCCACGGCAGACTCCCATGACAGCAAAACCAGAAACCTTCAGATTCTCCCATCAGACCAATCTCCACGTTTCCGTGCCTTGCCCCGATTCCAAGTCATTACACATTTACATCCGGGAAGCTAGCATGCATTAGATCAGCAGTTCTTTCCTATAAGCTACCCGAAAAAAACCCAAAACGTTGACTCATCCAGATTCTTAAATTTAACTTATGAAGGACTGCTTACAACTCAATTATTAAAGAGCATTTAATGGGTACCACTGTAAGCCAAACAATGCTTCATGCTAGGGAGATAATATTTGAAAGCAAAGAAAACCTTCTCAACAAAACCTAGTCCTTCACTGTATTGATAGTTTTGGTGCAGGAGACAGATCAACAAATGCTAGCATAAATACATAAAGGGGAGCAGTGGAAGGCCTCGTGATGAATGCACACATGTGTGGGACTATACTGTGCTGATAGAGAAAGAGCTTTCTAGGTTGGTGGTTTTAGTTTATGATGTCAGAGTGAACTAGTCCCTGAAGCTAGAAACAAAGGCCACAGTGGGGGTATAGAAAGCAAGGTTCTACCTGAGGACCCAGTTATATCACACCTGGGCATA
>NW_022651778.1:0-3487 GCF_011064425.1 Rattus rattus
GACCAGACGATAGTCAAAAGGAAAATCAAGAAAGTGACCCTAATGTCGAACAAGTTCAACAAAAGGAAGAACCTCCCAGTTCAGATCCATTACCCAATACATCTAGTGAACCTGCAAAAGAAGAAGACAACCAACCTAAACCCTCGGAACCCGATCCCTCTGGAGAACAATCACAGAATGGCTTTGCATCCGATGGAGATGCAAATCCCTGCATGGTCCTATTGGAAACAATCTACCAAATAGCAACAATAGACGACTCAGAACAAAAAGTTTCTAAATTACAACGAAACATCAGTATCCTGAAAGACCTTAACTCGGGCCTAAATATGATTGACAAAGCTAAAGATAATTTATCCAGCCTTAAATGTAACTCTAAATAACTTTTGTAATCACCTTATCAACGCTGTGAAAACTGGTTCGACTAAGAACAGACTGTGATGTCCTCACAAAAACAGCCTTCTCCTTAACCTCCTGTAGATTCTTTGCTCCTATATATCCAAACCCAGCCCTAAGACTCCACTCTATCTTGAACATAATATCCTTGGCACTACCCTTAGCCTTAACATAGCTCTCAACACCCTCCGCAACTCACTTGCATGTTGCAAGTAAATGTTTATTATGCTTCTCCTCTTTATCAGGACTACTCTTCATAACACCCTCACTACCCATACCTCTATAGTACTTGTACTTCTCTCCATCCATCTCCACTATCTCCCCAGGGCACTCATCACATCCAGAAAACATATATCCCATCATCACCGCATCTGCTCCGCACGCAATGGCCTTCATTATCTCGTCATTGGATCTAATCCCCCCATCCGCAATAACCATTATTCCTTTATCCTTACAATAGTCTGCAACCTCAACTATAGAACTGATCTGACCCCTACCAACTCCAGTAACCTTCCTTGTTGTGCATGTGGAACCACATCCCATTCCCACCTTAACGGCCTTAGCTCCTCTAGAAATTAGGAATTCGGCTCCTTCCTTGGTTACAACATTACCGGCTATCAAATATACATCCGGAAAGTTTTCAGATATCCATTTAGTAAGAACACCAACATTCTCCGAATGCCCATGAGCACAATCTATCATCACAGTATTGGCTCCCGCTTCTATCAATCGCTTTATCTCATCGTGTGTGTTAGAAACTCCAACCGAAACACAAATCGGTTTCTCGTTTCCAAATTCCTCCTTTAATTTCTTCAGGGACTCGATATTCTCCTCAACTGTGGTATTCTTGTGAAGTGGCCCGCAGCCACCCGAAGCGGCCATAGCCCTAGCCATCTCATATCCGGTAACAGTATCCATTGCCGCCGAGAAAACAGGAACCTTCATCACAATCCCATTGCTTAGGGTAAGACTCACTTCAGTTTCGGTGGGAAGGACGTTAGAATAGGCAGGCTTGATGAGAATATCGTCAAATGAAATGGAAGATTCAAGCTTGGTTACCTTATCCGAGAAAAATGTAGACATATCTTATTTGGTTAAGGAGATATAAGTTTCCATTAAAAGGGAAGGATCTACAATTATAAAAGAATTTTTACTAATCAAATTTTGACATTCATCATGAAAATCCTCTCCTTCGGAAGTCCTATACTGGACTAATATCTTCTAGTGGGGGAAGGAATAATGGAGCAGTATGGCATCACCAAGGGAAAAACAACCATATTCGATGAACTTGTGATCCCTCCAAACATCCAAAAGATGCAGCAGGAGCACAAATTCACGGATTTTGAAATGGGTGGTTCGGCCATAAACACCGTTAAGGGATATGCCTTTCTAGGTGGTGAAATAGGCCTAGTCTGTTCCTACGGAAAAGACAAGGGAGAAGAATTAATAACTTCCGAATCCAAAAGAATGGGCATGAAGCTCTACGGATACCCTAATGAAAAATTCCCCACCTCCTACCTAACAATACTGGTCACTCCGGATGGACAAAGAACCGTTGCCGGAAGCTTTTACCCATCCTTTCAACTAGAGAGTTCAAAAGTGGATTATTCCACCATAAAGGACTATGACTATTCACTAATAGAGTCCTACTCGTTCAGCAACGATTCGTCCCATGATTCAATCTTCAAGACTCTTGAAAATGTAGAAAAGTACGAAAAAAAGTTCATATTCGCCCTATCCAACCCATTCTGCACCATAGCCTTTAAGGATGAGGTCACAAAATTCATGAATCACAAATGCTGCAAGATAGTAATGGGTAACGCCCAGGAGTACCTAAACCTATATCCGAACTTCACAAACCTAAAGGATCTAATGAACCACCTTCTTGAATACAACAGATCCAATCATCAATGGGAAATACTTATTGCGACTGACGGAGCAGATGGTGCATGACTTCTCCACAAAGACAAACTTATGTTCGTCCCTGCGCCCTCAGTCAAAAAAGTAATTGACACCACTGGGGCCGGAGACTATTTCGCCTCCGGGGCACTATACGCTCTTATGAATAACCTTGGTCTAGAGGCGGCATCACATTTAGGAAATCTGTTCGCTGCCGACATTATTTCCAGAGTTGGAGTTAAATTATCCTCCGAAGTGATCGAACAGGCACGGACATACATTACCTCCATACAATAAATCCATTTCCATTTGGGGAAAATGGAATCTAAAATGCCTTAAGCGCTGATCGATCAACCTTATCTTCGCTTTCCTTATACAGCGCTTTAGAAACTTTTTTAACGTCGGCTTTAGTTGATCAGTTGCCTCATAGTTGTTGGCGGGTTCGCTTCTTGCATTTTAAATCCTTATTCTCGCATGACTCTCACTTTCCACTTTCCATATAATGAGTGAAGTGGCCAATTTCTTCTTCAGGTCGCTCTGAGTCATTATCGCTATTCTTTCCCTCTACTACTTTCCTCCACCACATTCCTCAAATTAGGGATGCCGAATGTAAATTGTTATTTAATTTAATGTCAAATACTTCTGTTACGTGACGATTGGTCGATTGTTCGTTAACGGTCGTCGTCACATCCCACTTTCAAGTCTTGGTTTTATTAACTCATAGGTCAGGATAATCATAAGCAAACTCACAATTCTTAGAAATTTTGGATTTATCTTTTATCAATGTCGTTCGACTGCACATTCGAAATAAATCAACTACGGTGTCGGCGGGTTCGTCAAAAAAATAGGATTTAAAAGAAATGGAGTTATAGGTGCTACCGCTAGCGTATCCGAATTTAACATTGTGACGAACAGATGCTCCGCTATTTATCTTTCATTTGCCATCTCCCCCCTTATCTACATTCATCCTTCACCAGAAAAATTCAATATGCTGGAAATCGTTTCTGGAAGGGGCTATTTGTCCTCCAAAGATAATTCCATTTGTTCCGTCGCTTAAAGTCAGCTCTATGTGAGCCAATATTGATCTTTCTTGACTGTATTTCAGATCTATGTGCAAACAGCCACCCTTGATTTCGCTGGCAACACTACTATTAGGATCGCCCACCTTTAGGCCTGGTCACATGTAATTTGTGCA
>NW_022651779.1:0-3470 GCF_011064425.1 Rattus rattus
AAAATACTCAAGTGAATAAAAAAAAAAAAAAAAAAGAGAGAGAGAGAGAGAATTTCAGTAGAGTTACCCTACATGAAAGACCACACTTCTAGAAACCATATTATATCAAACAAAGAGCCCAACTCCAGATTTGAGATAGTCTCTTTCCAATTGCTGGTCAGCAGATGCTGCAGAGATCCCCAAAGAATAGAACGCTCTTGGTTACTCTTGAGAATTCAACAGTAAGATCCCTTTTCTGAAGAAATCAGATACTAGACTCAAAGGACATGGAGAGATAAAGTAGGTACTAACCCAAAAAAAAAAAATAATAACCTAGACTATATTGATGAAGCCCAGAAGCGCATCCTGACAAGAGCCTAATATAGCTGTCTCCTGGGAGACTAAGCCAGAACATGACATATATAGAGGTGAATGCTAGCAGTAAACCATTGAACTGAGAATGGGGTCCCCATTGGAGGAATTAGAGAAAGGATTGAAGGACCTGAAGGAGTTTGCAACCCCATAGGAACAACCTTACCAACCAACCAGAGCTCCTAAGGACTAAACCCCCGTACACAAAGACTACACATGGATACACCCATGACCCCAGCTGCATATATAGCAGAGGATGACCTTGTTTGACACCGATGGGAAGAGAAGCCGTTGGTCTTGACAAAGGTGGATTCCCCCACCCCCACCCCGTGTAGGGGAATGTCTGGGTGGGGAGGCAGGAAGGGGTGGTTGTTGGGGAGGGGGAACACCCTTATGGAAGAAGTGGGCAATGGGATAGGGGGGCTTATGGAAGGGAAACCAGGAAAGGTACTAACATTTGAAATGTAAATAAAAAATATCCAATAAAAAAAGACAATAAAATACTACTAAAGTGAAACAGTTTAGAAAGAAGCGATTTTTAGTAGTAATAATATGTACTTTTATTTTTAAATGCCCTTTACATATCCTAAGAGAGATGAGAAGGAATTACATAAATAAGATACCACCTTACACAGAATCAAAGAAACAGGTTTATTTTTCCAATTAAATCTTTAATAACACAATTAGGAGAAGGGAAGAAGGGAGTTGGTCAGCCATTCAGAGATGACTGTGGGAATGGTTGGGCAGGATGAACTGATTTATAATTGACTAGAAGATGGGCAGGTCAGCAAAGCAGAGCCAGGGAGCAGCAGGAGCTTGTACCTAGTGATGAGCTGGGGCCACCCGTGAGATGGTGATGAATTGGAACAATTCGCTGAGCAGCGCATTGCTGTAGACGGCCAAGTCCAGCAGCTCCGGAGTGATGCGGCTCTGGGTTCCTCTTCGTTGGGCTTCATTGCCTGCCAGCTCCAGCAGCCTGCGGGTGAGGAACTCCAGGATGGCTGCCAGGAAAATGGGCACCGTTTCGCTCAGCCTCCTCCGGGCATGGCCGCCTTCCCTCAGATGTTGTTCCACCAGGCTCACAGCAAAGATCAGCTCGGCTCTTGAGGTGCGGGAGCGACGGCGGCGACGAGATGAGGAACCTCGAAGACTGTTCTCCGTGGTCCTGGGCATGCTGGACTTAGAGTGTAATGTCACAGGACTACGTGGCTCCACTTGGCTGCTGTCTGCCAACCTGGTTGCTCTCTGCTGACCTGCTAAGCTATGGGCCTCAACACACCCAACGTCTCCTTTTGTACTGGACACGGTATCCTAGCAACCCTTCATTGGTGACAGTCCACTTCCTCAGGCACCCTCTGATGACGTAGATGTTCCAAGCCTGAGCTCTCACCTTGGCATGCGCAAGGAGACTCGAGACTGATGACGTAGATGTTCCAAGCCTGAGCTCTCACCTTGGCATGCGCAAGGAGACTCGAGACATCGAGTGTCAGCCGTTTTGTGCTGCCTCATAATTCTCTATGAGGTTCGCTGTCAGCCATGTTTTAAATTACTCAGATAATCTACTTCAGCACACCATGTTTTTGGTACTGAAACTTGTCCTTAATGACATACATTCCTTATACATGCTCAAGAACTTTTTGGCTTGAGAAAAAGAAAAATGTTCTAATCTGATTTCTTTTAGGTTTCACGGTGGGCAAAGAGGATGCCCTTTTTTTCTTTTCCATAGTTTATTGAAAATAGACACTTTTCTTATACATATATTCTGATTAAATTCACCTCTCCCTCTATTCCTCCGAATTTTGGCTCACCTACCCTCCAATCCTGATCCACTTCTTTTCTTTTCTCTTAGAAAACAATGGCTTCTGAAGATAATAAAACATAACAAAATAATATAAAATAAGATAAAACAAAAACCATTACATTGAATTTGGACAAGGCAAACCAACAGAAGGAAAAGAGACCCAAGAGAAGGCACAAGAATCAGAGACCTACAAATTCATACACTCAGGAGTCCCATAGAGATATTTAACTGAAAGTTATAATATATTCACAAAGAACCTTCTGAACACCTGTGTTGATCTTGTGCTTTCTACTTCAGTTTCTATGAGTTCATATGTCCTTTACTCAGTGTATTTATTGGGTCTTCTCATGGTATCCCCTGTCACTTCTGGCTCTTTTTTTTTTTTTTTTTTTTTTTCCTGTTTTACAAACTTTAAATTTTTTTTTTTTTTTTTAAATTGGATTTTTTTTTAATTTATGTTTCAAATGTTATCCCTATTCCTGGTTTCCCATTCTTCCTCTTCCGTGGGGTTTTCTAAGGTCTAGTCCAGAGGGTAGGAACTTGACGGAGACATCTCATTTAGACCTGTATGTCCTAAGGTCTCTTTGAGTGATATCTGGTTGTGGGTCCCTTAATTTGCTCCCATCTGCTGCAGGAAAAAGCTTCTTTAATAATGGCTGGATATCTTGTTTTATTTTCCTATTCTAGGTTATCAGAAAGTATTTAATATTTGCTCATGTCCTAGTTAGCTTTGACTGTCAAGGTAGTCACAATCTGAAGAGGGAGTCACAATTGAGATGTTGGTCAGATCAGACTGGCTTGTGGGAATGTCTGTGGAGTTTTGATTCTTGACTGATATAGAAGGTCCCAGCCCACTATGGGTGGCCCCATTCCCTGGGCAAAGCAGCTTTAGGCTATGTAAGAAAGCTAAACAAACAGCTTTTCTCTGTGATTTTTACAATACGTTCCCATTTGTGTATCAGTAACTTCTCTCAGTGATGGACTGTGACCTAAAGTAGAAGCCAAATAAACCATTTCTGCTCCAAAATAATAATAATAATAATAATGACTGAATAAAGCATTGATCTATAAGTATAGTAGAATATAGTTAGGAGACATTTTTTTAGAGCTCGTTTTTTTTTTTTTTTTTTTTTTTTTATTAACTTGAGTATTTCTTATATACATTTCGAGTGTTATTCCCTTTCCCGGTTTCCGGGCAAACATCCCCCTCCCCCCTCCCCTTCCTTATGGGTGTTCCCCTCCCAACCCTCCCCCCCTTGCTTCCCTCTCCCCAACAGTCTAGTTCACTGGGGGTTCAGTCTTAGCAGGACCCAGGGCT